>NW_028270166.1:3406982-3411982 GCF_037043375.1 Chiloscyllium plagiosum
GCAAACACCCACACACACATACACAAACACCCCCACACACACACCCACACCCACACACACACCCACACCCACATACACACACACACCCACACACACACACAAACACCCCCCCACACACACACCCACACATACACACCCACACACACACACACACAACCACAGCCACCCGCACATACACACAAACACCCACACACACACACACACATACACACACACACACCCACACACACGCAAGCACCCACACACACACCCACACCCACATACACACACATGCCCACACATCCAAACACACCCACACACATAAACACCCACACACACATGCAAACACTCACACACACACATACGCACATACACACACACAAATACCCCCCCCCCACACACACACCCACACACACACATACACACACACACCCAAACACACACCCACACACATACACATAACACTCCCACACCCACACACACACAGGCACACACACACACACACACAGACACAAACCCATCCACACAGGCACACACACACACACCCACACACACCCACACACACACCCGCACACAAACACCCACACACAAACACCCCCCCCCCACACACACCCCCACACCCACACACACACACCCACACACAGGCACACATACACACCCACACACACACACACACACACCCACCCACACAGGCGCACACACACACACATACAGGCACACACACACGCAACCACACACACACCCACCCACACACATACACACAAACCCATCCACACAGGCACACACACACACACCCACACACACACCCCCACCCACACACACACACACACCCACACGCACACACCAACACACACCCAACCACACACACCCACACATACACACAAACACACACACACATACACACACGCGCAAACACCCACACACACACACAAACACCCCCACACACGCATACACACACACCCATACACACACACACACTCCCACACACACACACACCCACGCATACACACCCATACCCACAAACACACACACCCACACCCACACACACACGCACACCCACACACACGCCCACACCCACACGCCCACACACACACACATAAACACCCACACACACACACACCCACACACGTTCACACCCATGCACACACACCCATACCCACAAACACACACATCCACACACACCCACACACACACCCACACACACACACGCACACCCACACACACGACCACACTCACACACGCACACCCACACACACGCCCACACACACACACACACACCCACACACACACACACACACCCACACCCACACACGCACACACACAGATCCACACACACACCCACACACACATGCCCATATACACACACACCCACATGCACACGCATCCAAACACACCCACACACACACACACCCACACACATAAACACCCACACACACACATACGCACATACACACACAAACACCCCCCCCACACACACACACACCCACACCCACACACACACACACACACACCCACACACAGGCACACATACACTCCCACACACCCACACACACACAGGCACACACACCCACACACCCACACATCCCCATCCACACAGGCACACACACACACACCCACACACACACTCCCACACACACACACCCACACACACACCCACACACAAACACCCACACACAAACACCCCCCCACATACACACACACACATACACACACACACACCCAAACACACCTACACACACACACACCCACACACAGGCACACATACACAGACACACACACACATGCACACATACACACACACACACCCAAACACACCTACACACACACACACCCACACACAGGCACACATACACAGACACACACACACACGCACACATACACTCACACACACAACCACACACACACACACACACACACACACACACACACACAAGCCCATCCACACACCCACACACACCCACACACACACACCCACAAACAAACACCCTCACACACACACACCCACACCCACACACACACACACACCCAAAGACACCCACACACCCACAGGCACACACACACACACCCACACAAATCCACCCACACAGGCACACACCAACACACACCCACACACACACACAACCACACCCACCCACACATACACACAAACACACACACCCACACACCCACACACACATACATACACACACGCAAACCCCCACATACACACATACACACACACGCAAACACCCACACACACATACACAAACACCCCCACACACACACCCACACCCACACACACACCCACACCCACATACACACACACACCCACACACACACACAAACACCCCCACACACACACACCCACACATACACACCCACACACACACACACACAACCACAGCCACCCGCACATACACACAAACACCCACACACACACACACACCCATACACACACACACACCCACACACACGCAAGCACCCACACACACACCCACACCCACATACACACACATGCCCACACATCCAAACACACCCACACACATAAACACCCACACACACATGCAAACACTCACACACACACATACGCACATACACACACACAAATACCCCCCCCCACACACACACACCCACACACACACATACACACACACACCCAAACACACACCCACACACATACACATAACACTCCCACACCCACACACACACAGGCACACACACACACACACACAGACACAAACCCATCCACACAGGCACACACACACACACCCACACACACCCACACACACACCCGCACACAAACACCCACACACAAACACCCCCCCCCACACACACCCCCACACCCACACACACACACATACACACACACACACCCACACACAGGCACACATACACACCCACACACCCGCACACACCCACCCACACAGGCACACACACACACACACACACCCACCCACACAGGCGCACACACACACATACAGGCACACACACACGCAACCACACACACACCCACCCACACACATACACACAAACCCATCCACACAGGCACACACACACACACCCACACACACACCCCCACCCACACCCACCCACACACACACACACACCCACACACACACACCAACACACACCCAACCACACACACCCACACATACACACAAACACACACACACATACACACACGCGCAAACACCCACACACACACACAAACACTCCCACACACACACACACACCCATACCCACAAACACACACGCCCACACACACTCACACACACCCACACCCACACACACACACACACCCACACACCCACACACACCCACACACACACCCACCCACACACACACACACCAACACACACCCACACACACACCCACACACACACACCCACACACACACACAACCACACCCACCCACACATACACACAAACACCCACACCCACACACCCACACACACATACATACACACACGCAAACCCCCACATACACACATACACACACACGCAAACACCCACACACACATACACAAACACCCCCACACACACACCCACACCCACACACACACCCACACCCACATACACACACACACCCACACACACACACAAACACCCCCCCACACACACACCCACACATACACACCCACACACACACACACACAACCACAGCCACCCGCACATACACACAAACACCCACACACACACACACACATACACACACACACACCCACACACACGCAAGCACCCACACACACACCCACACCCACATACACACACATGCCCACACATCCAAACACACCCACACACATAAACACCCACACACACATGCAAACACTCACACACACACATACGCACATACACACACACAAATACCCCCCCCCACACACACACACCCACACACACACATACACACACACACCCAAACACACACCCACACACATACACATAACACTCCCACACCCACACACACACAGGCACACACACACACACACACAGACACAAACCCATCCACACAGGCACACACACACACACCCACACACACCCACACACACACCCGCACACAAACACCCACACACAAACACCCCCCCCCCACACACACCCCCACACCCACACACACACACCCACACACAGGCACACATACACACCCACACACCCGCACACACCCACCCACACAGGCACACACACACACACACACACCCACCCACACAGGCGCACACACACACACATACAGGCACACACACACGCAACCACACACACACCCACCCACACACATACACACAAACCCATCCACACAGGCACACACACACACACCCACACACACACCCCCACCCACACACACACACACACCCACACGCACACACCAACACACACCCAACCACACACACCCACACATACACACAAACACACACACACATACACACACGCGCAAACACCCACACACACACACAAACACCCCCACACACGCATACACACACACCCATACACACACACACACTCCCACACACACACACACCCACGCATACACACCCATACCCACAAACACACACACCCACACCCACACACACACGCACACCCACACACACGCCCACACCCACACGCCCACACACACACACATAAACACCCACACACACACACACCCACACACGTTCACACCCATGCACACACACCCATACCCACAAACACACACATCCACACACACCCACACACACACCCACACACACACACGCACACCCACACACACGACCACACTCACACACGCACACCCACACACACGCCCACACACACACACACACACCCACACACACACACACACACCCACACCCACACACGCACACACACAGATCCACACACACACCCACACACACATGCCCATATACACACACACCCACATGCACACGCATCCAAACACACCCACACACACACACACCCACACACATAAACACCCACACACACACATACGCACATACACACACAAACACCCCCCCCACACACACACACACCCACACCCACACACACACACACACACACCCACACACAGGCACACATAC
>NW_028270166.1:9981009-10106009 GCF_037043375.1 Chiloscyllium plagiosum
GGTCATTTATAAAAATGACAAACAGCAATGGTCCCAAAACAGGTCCTTGTGGAACACCGCTAGTAACGACACTCCAAGATGAACCTTTACCATCAACTACTACCCTGTCTTCTTCCAGCCAGCCAATTCCTAATCCAAACCTCCAACACACCCTCAATGCCATACCTCCGTATTTTTTTGAAGTAGCCTACCACGGGGAACCTTATCAAACGCCTTACTAAAATCCATATACACCACATCTACTGCTTTCCCCTCGTCCACCTCCTTAGTCACCTTCTCAAAGAATTCAATAAGGTTTGTGAGGCATGACCTGCCCTTCACAAAACCATGTTGACTATCCTTAATCACATTATTCCTATCCAGATGTTCATAAATTCTATCCCTTACAATTCTCTCTAAGACTTTGCCCACAACATAAGTGAGACTCACCGGCCTATAGTTACTAGGGTTATCCCTACTCCCCTTCTTGAACAAGGGAACCACATTTGCTAGCCTCCAGTCTTCTAGCACTACTCCTGTAGACAACGAGGACATAAAAATCAAGGCCAATGGCTCTGCAATCTCCTCCCTTGCTTCCCAGAGATTCCTAGGATAAATGCCATCAGGCCCAGGGGACATATCTATTTTCACCCTTTCCAGAATTTCCAACACCTCTTCCCTACATATCTCAAAGCCATTCATTCTACTTAATTGTGACTCAGTATTCACATCGGCAACAATGTCCTGTTCCTGAGTGAATACTGACGAAAAGTATTTATTCAGTGTCTCCCCAATCTCTTCAGCCTCCACACGCAACTTCCCATTACTATCCTTGACTGGACCTATTCCTACCCTAGTCATTCTTTTATTCCTGACATACCTATAGAAATCCTTAGGGTTTTCCCTAATCCTACCAACTAAGGACCTTTCATGTCCCCTCCTTGCTGCTCTTAGCTCTCTCTTCAGGTCCTTCCTGGCTACCTTACAACTCTCAATCGCCCCAATTGAACCTTTACGCCTCATCTTTACATAGGCCGCCCTCTTCCCTTTAACAAGGGATTCCAATTCCTTATTAAACCACGGCTCCCTCACACGACCCTTTCCTCCCTGCCTGACAGGTACATACTTATCAAGGACACTCAATAATTGCTCCTTGAACAAGCTCCACATATCAATTACGCCCATGCCTTGAAGCCTACTTTTCCAAGCCACTCATCCTAAGTCATGCCTCACCGCATCATAATTTCCCTGCCCCCAGCTATAACTCTTGCCCTGCAGTGCACACTTATCCCTCTCCGTCACAAGAGTAAAAGTCACCGAATTGTGGTCAATGTCCCCAAAGTGCTCACCTACCTCTAATTCTAACACCTGGCCTGGTTCGTTACCCAGAACCAAATCCAGTATGGCCTCACCTCTTGTTGGCCTATCTACATTTTGTGTCAGGAAACCCTCCTGCACACATTGGACAAACACCGACCCATCTAACGAACTAGAGCTATAGCTTTCCCAATCAATATCAGGAAAGTTAAAGTCCCCCATAACAACCACCCTATTACTTTCACTCTTCTCCTGAATCATCCTCGCAATCCTTTCTTCTATGTTTCTAGGACTATTAGGAGGCCTGTAAAAAACTCCTAACAGGGTGACCTCACCTTTCCTATTCCTAACCTCAGCCCAAACTACCTCAGATGGTGAGTCTTCATCCATCGTCCTTTCCACCGCTGTAATACGATCTTTAACAAGCAATGCCACACCTCTCCCTCCTTTACCCCCACCTCTGACCCTACTAAAACATTTAAACCCTGGAACCTGCAACAGCCAATCCTGTCCCTGTTCTACCCATGTCTCCGTAATAGCCACAACATCGAAGTTCCAGGTACCAACCCACGCTGCAAGTTCACCTACCTTATTTCGTATACTTCTTGCATTGAAGTATACATTGAAGTATACAAGCCACTTTCCTGTTTACAGGCACCCTCCTTTGAGATTGATGCCATGTTCCTAACCTCCCTACACTCCAGGTCCTGCACCCTAAAGCTACAGTCTAGGTTCCCATGCCCCTGCAGAGTTAGTTTAACCCAAGAATGCAACTTTAAAAAAAAGGGTTTTGTGATTTCCACATGAAAGAAGTGAAACTATCACTGTATTCTAACAGATTAAAGGCTTAACAGACAATCAATTCCTCAATGTATAATTTCAGTTACATCACACTGCAAATCTTTGCTATAAATTCTGTGTTACGATCGAGCCCTCCACAATCACCTGATGAAGGAGCGTCGCTCCGAAAGCTAGTGTGCTTCCAATTAAACCTGTTGGACTATAACCTGGTGTTGTGTGATTTTTAACATTTTGACAGGGTAAGTTTTGATTTTTGTGAATTGCCTCATTCCAGGTTTTTCACACTGCCCGAGTGAAGTGAGAGACTTGGCAATTATAGATAAAAAGTTGAGGGGTAAAATAAAAAGTATCACTGAATATGAATGTGCTCATTGATAAATACCTTATCCAAAGTCACTTTTCAGCTAAAGATCAGTTTGTACAAAAGGCTCCATCTACAACCTGAATTTGTCAAAACGATTGACACAATAGAAGAAAATAGAACTTGCATCGATCATACCTATTGCAATAATAAACTGCATTGCTTGGATTCAATTCAATGGCTTTTGTGTAGTAATCCACAGCACATTGGTAATTTTCGACTTTCATTTGCTCATTTCCTAAACAACAAAACGAAAATTAGAATTGATTACATGTTTCTGAAGGAAGCTTGGCTATCATTTATAACCCAACTTGTAATCAAACAACAACTTTTAAGGTTAGAGCACATTTATAATAATGAGTCCACTTCCTTTTCCAAACTGTTTAAACATTCTTCCTTTTTCCTTTTTATAGCTTGTAATTCCCAATTTTTAGTTAGTCGAAGCTTCAAAACATTGAGTAACTGAAAATGGCTTCAACATAAATTTTGCAAGGTGCCAGTATATAGATGTTACTTAAAAGCTAAAAATGGGGACAAGAAAAACAGATGAGCAAGGATGATTAAAATTAAATATCAAATGGTCATAAACCTTAGGACAAAATGAAATAGCTTTAAATATTTCCACAATTCAACTGATACCAGGTCTAGGAAACATCCAACTTATCACAGAATCATCTACCACTATAATACAAATGGCAGAGTTGGGTGGTCATGTTATGGCTGTACTGGATGCTGCTTAGGCCACTTTTGGAATGTTGTATGCAATTCTGGTATCCCTCCTATCGGAAGGATGTTGTGAAACGTGAAAGGATCCAAAAAATATTTACAAGATGTTGTCAGGTTGAGCCAAAGGGAGAGGCTGAATAGACTGGGGTTGTTTTCCCTGGAGTGTTGGAGGCCGAGGGTGACCTTATTATAAAATCATGAGGGTCATGGATAGGTTTAAGGTGAGAGCAGAAAAATTTAAAGGGACATAAGGGGCATGCAGAGGGTGGTGTGTGTGTGTGAGGGTGGAATGAGCTGCCAGAGGAAGTGGTGGAGGCTTGTACAATTACAACATTTAAAAGGCATCTGGATGAGTATATGCATAGGAAGGGTTGACTGTGTTATGGCCCAAATGCTGGCAAATGGGACTAGATTAATTTAGCATATCTGTCGGCATGGATGAGTTGGACCAAAGAGTCAGTGTTGTATATCTCTCGGACTCTATTTGACCTGTTCTGTCTATGCCAGTTTTTGGCATATTCAATTGATCCCAATACTCTAGTCTTTTTTTGATCAATTTTTCAGAATGCAACATTTGCAGTAACTTTTGTTAACCAAAAAGAGATTTACAAGAAAGATTGCAAACAGTGGTAGGTGAACTATTCTGACTCTTGTGAACATAGAGTAGACGTTTTAAGTTGTGGACCAAGATAATTCACTCGCCCAAACACTGACTCAGCAAAAAGGTGGCAGAAGTTCATGGCCAGAAGCCATGTTTAATCCAGTAAATAAATTAGATATGGCGTCATGAAGTGAACACACATTATGACAAATATTCACTGCAAGCAATGATTTTTACCTTCAGTTTTCAACTGCTCAGCTTTTGCGATATCTTCAACAGTTGGAGAATTAGGCACAGAGTCCACAATCACATTAGGTATCTCCTATAAACAAAATGTGGAGAGGTGGGGGGTGGGAAGAAAAGGAGTGTTTATATCTCAGTTTCAACCTCAATATGAGACATCAAACAAATTTTAACCAAGTTCTTCTCGAGCAAAGGGATTTAGATAGGATTTCACAAATGGTAAATGAAAAAAATTTAGTCAAATTTTAGTCTAGCATAATGTACATAGGAACCTCAATTATCCAAATGACATGGGTGGGGATTATTTTATTCATATAATTGCCCAGATAACACAGTTAGCCGAGCATCAGGACCTCACAATCTTGTTCAGATAATCCGAAATTCAGATAAATCGACATTCAGATAATCAAGGTTCCTCTGTACTTTGATGTTGGAATGGCTAAAATGCTGGAGAAAATACAGTTTTATTGAAGCATCATTGCACTTTCAATGTAATGCAGTTAAGCAGAAGGGCATCCAGTTAGGAAATAATCAGAAATGTCTTATTTAGTTCTGAGTAACTTCTACTTCACTGATGCCTCATGGATCACACCAGCTATGCAACCACTTGGAAGTCACAACAGCCAAAGTAGTAGTATGAATAAAACAAAGAAAGGCTAATGCTTGGGCATGTAGGAGAGGTGAAAAGGAGGGAGATGTACAAAATTAGAATTTTGTTTATTACTAAAAAGGTCATCCAATTGCAATAATTAGTGTTTAAGAGAGAGCATGTTAATTAAATGACTAACACTCATAGTATGATACACAGCTACTAATTCTAAAAAGGTCAAGATCACCAATGAAATAGATTTGTTCAGTGACTAAGGATATCTTTGAAAGAACATTTTATTTTCCAGTTTTTGCCTCTCTCTCTAATTTTGGCTTGGCGATTATTTCATGGCAGCAAAGGTCCCTAGATGCAAAGGCTTTGCATCACTCAAATAGTTTAATAACTGGACATTATTGTGGACATAAAAGTGGGGGTAACAGCCACTAGTAATGTTGCTAGACTATTAATCGAGAAATTCAGCTCATGTCTGGAGACCAAGGTTCAAATCCCACCATGGCAGATGGTAGAATTTACATTCAATCAAAGGAAAAAATAACCTTCAATTAAGAGTCTAATGATGATTATGAAACCATTGTCAATTGTTGGGAAAAACCCATCTGGTTCACTAATATCCTGAAGGAAAGGAAATCTGCCATCCTTAACTGGTCTAACCTACATGTGACTCCAGAACCACAGAAATATGGTTGACTCTTGACTGGTCTCTGGGCAATCAGAATGGGCAATAAATACTGGCTTAGCCAGTGATGTTCTCATCCTGTGAGTGAATGAAAACAAAGTCACTGAACAATCCAAGCTCCCTGGATGTGTCAAGAAGAGGAAAACATTAACTATTTATGTCTAACTATCTCCAAGTTAGCAGCACACTGATGACGTGCTTATAGTTAACGTACTCCTGGCCTCCCAAGAGTATAACTCGGTGCTTTCCCATCTACTAGTCTCAGTCAGATTCCGCCAGTGTCAAATAATTATTGTCAATGAAAACCCATAGCATGGAAGATAGGACAGTAGCATGGATAGAAGATTGTCTTCTGTCAGTTAGCCATAGTTCAAATAATGTCAGAAATTTAAGGAATGCAACTTGTAACTAATGATGCGCCATCGGGCTCAGTGCTGGACCACAATTGTTTGCCATATATATTACTGACTTGGGAGTGATGATGTCAGCCTTGAGTATAGATAGATTAAGTAAGTGGTCAAAGCCTTGGCAGATGAAACATAACGTAGGTAAATGAGGTTATGAACTTTGGCAGGAAGATTAGAGGGGTTAAATATCCTGCAGAAAGCGACAGACCACAGGGGTTTGGAAGTCATGCACGAATCACAAAAAGCTAGCATCCCAGTTCAGTGGATAATGAGAAAGGCAAGTGGAATATTCAATCAGTGAAGGATTCAAAAGGTTATGAGCTAAAGACAGTAAAAAGGTGTTGTAGATTATCAGATCAGTCATGGTCTCATTGAATCTGTTCTACTATTCAATGAGCTAAGTGGTCTACCGCTCCTCCTCAGTCTTCTGGTCATACAGCATGTTTATTCCTCAGCCAGTGCATTAGGGAGCACAGAGTTGAATACGCAGTTTTTCATTTTAGATGATGCTATAGTGCAGAGAGGAATCAACTTATACATCTGGAAGCAGCGGTCAGGTCCCCTGCCAAGGTGTGCAGAGCACAGACATGGATAGGCACCTTTCTTTTTTTTAAAGTAGGGAATTTAACATTTTGTACAAAATTACAAAGTAATACAAACAAGTATAAACACTAATATACAATTAAATTTATATATTAAAAAAAAACACAAAAAAAAGTCAGTTAACTACTAATCTATCCTACAAACAACCAAAACATAAAATAAGATATCTTACATTACTAGTAAGAAATAATGTAATAATTAAATAATTAAGTACATACTCAAAGTGGATTAACATCAAGTCATAATAAAATCCGTATTTATACGGGATTCCTCCCCCTGGGGCCCCTGGACCAACCAGAACCACTACCACAGCTAGACAAAGCCCTTGACCTTATGGCCAAAATATCTGTGTCTATATCGTTCAGAAAGGGCTACCATATTTTATAGAATAATTCAGTTTATATTTGTGAGGAAGTCAAGGGGGATATATTCCATGATTAACCTGTGCCAATTCAAAAGTCCTGGAGGGCCCTCAGCTACCCAATTGACTAAGATATTTTTTCTTGCACAGAAAGAGAATGGAGAATACTTTCCTCCCGTGCACATCCAGGAAGGGCAAATTTGAAACGCCCAGAAGAGACACTGGATCCAATCCAATCTCTGTTCCTAAGATTTCTGTCAGAGCATTCACTACTCTGTCCCAGTATTTGCAGATCTTGTGACATGTCCATAGACAGTGCGTGAGAGGGCCCACTTCTATTTTACATTTAGGACACATTAGGGATGTTCCTACCCTACATTTTGCCAATCTTTCTGGTGCTATATGAGCCCAATGGAGTATCTTTAGTTGAACAGCTTGAGTTCTATTACAAATAGAGGTCTTTCTGGTATTTTCCCAGATGTCCTCCCACATTTCTGAAGGGATTTCTAACCCCAATTCCTGTTTCCATGTTTTAAACAGTCGCTCCATGTCTTTCGATACCTCGTTATGTAGTGAGTGATAAAGAGTCCTGACAGAAGACACCTTTCTTAAAGGCGTGCTTTGACAGAAAGAATGGGAACAACTTTTTTTAAAAAAATGAAAACTCAATAATAATATAATTAAAATATCAATTTGGAAAAGCTGTGTACTTGTGGGTATATTTTCTGTCCTACCTCTTTAACAGCATCTGCAAAAATCTCTGGGAGTGTCCGAGACACAGCAAGATCCTCGTTGTCCGTGGAGATGCCAAATGCTGTCTCCAAACACTGGATGGCAACTGGGAACAAGATCACAGACCACTATTTAAAATATGATCACAGATTAATTGAATAGCTTAGCCTTCATTTTTTAATTCTTGAACTTTTTAAAAGTTATTAATTTTTTAAAAATTCACAGAATGTGTGTGTTACTGGCTAGATCAGCTCTTACTACTCAACCAGAATTAATCTCAAGAAGGTAGTGATGCGCCTCTCTCTTGCATGCTACATTCCATTTTAGTGTAGGGTCATTCACAGTGCTGTTAGGAAGGGAGTTCCCGGACTGTCCTTTTGACACTGAAGGAATTGTAACTGGGTTACAGTTCCAAATCAAGATGATGCATGTCTTGGAGAGAAACTTGCACACATCAGCTTATTTTCTTGCTAACTCCCTATGAGGAAAGACTCCCAGTATTTGCTGCTGCTCTTGGTGAGAGACATTGTATGGAAGCACTAGATACCCACAATGCATTTTTCACCATCAAGGAATCCAAAATGGAGTGGGCTTTCACTGATCTCATTCAATCTCACAAAGAACTTTAAGAATACATAAACCACTTCTCTGGTGTCGAGTTAGTGTTCAACTTTAACTCTACAGTTTATCATTTTCACTATCCTTTCATCATAAAATATTTGTCACTTACCCTCTAAGCTTTCCTGAGCATCTGAAGTCAAATCTCCAGACTGGAGCTGATCACGTAAAAACTGAATGATGGAGTATGCAAGGCGTTTATTGTCTGTCATAATTGGACGTATAGGCTAAATTTAAGGTCAGGGCAGAGCACTGAAATAAAAACACAAAAGCAACAATTACTCAAGTAACTCCCAAGAGTTTCAAAACCATACTTTAAGTTGCTGAATTAATTTGCATAATTGTTACTGGAAACATCCTCAAAAGGAAGGGAAACAAACACCTTTCTGGAACACGATCCACAGTCAGTCTTGATTAAGTAAAAAGCAATCTCTAATTTGCATCTCACTTTATTGCGTGAAGTACTTGATTCAAGGATTCTGAACCAAACTCGAAAAAGATTTTAAAAAAAAATCAAATGATAGAAACTTGAAATTAAAAAAGCAGAAATTAACTGGAATATCTTGCGCATTTCAAATAAGTACCAAGAGGTTAATGGACTGAATGACCTGTAAGTTGGCCAAATCATTTAAAACGTTGCAGCATGGCAAAGATGAAATTAACAAGGACAAGTACCCTCCCAAGTCACTTGCCATCTGACTCAAAGTCACTGGGTCAAGGTCTGAGAACTTCCCCTCTCATGATATTGTGGATCTATCTACAGCAAACAGACTATGATAGTTGAAGAAGGCAGCTCACCATCACCTTAAAGGACAACTAGGCATGGGCAATAAATGTTGTGCCAGCCAGCAGTGCCCATATTACGTGCTAATAAAAAAATAAAACGACACAAATAGCAGTCATTATTATGAAAAGCACAAGAAAGGCATGATATCTGAAATGATAACACAGCACTAGAAATACATGACAAGGCCAATCAATTCAAAAAAGGTCTGACAACCTACACTTCTCTAACTCATGTAGAAAAATGTCCTAAAATGATCCAATACAGATGTAAGCTCGAAAGTAGCAGCTATGCAAAAGTGATTAGTTAGGAGGAGCAACCAAAAGCTAGAAAGAATAATTGGGCTTAAAGAAATTGGTTAGGGAAGGTTGAGGGATGGAATTCAAGAACACAAATAAAAGTATTGTAACTAAATTGAATAACTTACAACATCAGGACATGCTGAATAATTTATAGACTTTACTTTAGGAAAGATGTGAAAACAGTGGAGTGTGTGCTGCAACAAAAAAAGTTACAGTAATGGTTCCTGGGATGAGAAACTTAAAATGTGAATGATAAGACCATAAGATGTAGGAACAGAAATAGGTCATTCAGTCCATTAAATCTGTTCTGCTATTCAATGAAACAATGGCTGATTTGATAACCCTCAACACCACTTTCCCACCTTTTCCCCATAATCGTGGATTCCTTTACTGTTTGAAAACTCTCTCACCCTTAAATGATCCAGCTTCAACATTCATCACACCTAAAGAATTTCATCCTCATCTGTCTTAAATGGGCAAATTTTTGTGACCGCTTTGAAGTCCTAAGACTCTCCCATAAAGAGAATTACTTTTCTGTATCTACCCTGTAAAGTCTCGTAAGAATCTTTTATGTGTCAATAAAACCATCTCTCATTCTAACATCCAGTGCGTATCGAGTCAACCTACTCAGAAGACACAGTCTCCTCAACCCCCACTTATAAAAAGGATTGAGAACAAAGAGGGATAGATTTAAAGTAACTGGCAAAATGGATATGAAAAATACATTTTGACATAGTAAGTGGTTAAAATCTGGAATATATTATCTAAGCGTGTGTTGGGGTCCATTTCAGTGCAGGTATTTGAAAGGGAATTTGACAATTATCTGAAATGACAATATACAGGGTGAGGTGGAAAAGGCAAGAGAATGGAAGCAAGCCCATTCTCCAAATGCTCAGCTAGCCAATGCAGATAGTGGGTTGAATGACTTCCTCCTGTGCTGTAATAATTTTGTTATGCTTTCTTTGTCAGCTAGTGTGTAGAAGATGACAGAAAGTACAAGAGAATACCAAAATATTTGAATTTCAGGGCAACATAGACATGTGAGTGGGTTTAATAACTGCACACAGGCAGAGATGGTAGATCTTACAGAATTGGACGTGGCTGCCTGTGTAATTGAGGTACATTCAGCTCAAGTGAAGGGCAAATAGGGCTTAAAGTATAAGGGAGGAAAGTAGATTTTAAAACAGGCAAAGATTTACAGTGGATGCTGAAGACGTCTCTTTAGTTTTCTCAAGATGGTTCATCTAGATGTCAGACAAGTAGTTCAACAAAACAGAGGAGTAGTATGTCAAGGATGAGAGTTAGATGTCAATCAGAAGCAGGATCCTCTGTCAGACTTGCTCCCATATGAAGGATTCACAAAAATCAACTATCACCCCACAGACACAAATGTATTCATGCCACATCTGCAGCTGTGGATGGTACAGTGATTACAGATAAAGTTACTAAGCCCTGAAGGCTAAGGGAAAAGATGCTATGTAGTTGACAGGATGTGTAAAGATTGAAGAATGATGTGATTGGAGGCGGCAATGGCTTAGTGAATTATTGCTAGACAATTAAGCCAGAAACTCAGCTCATATGCTGGGGACCCAAATTCAAATCCCACCATGGCAGATGATGGAATTTGAATTCAATAAAAAGAATCTGAAATTAAGGGTCTAATGTTGACTGTGAAACTATTGCCGATTGTCAGAAAAACCTATCTATCTGGTTTACTAGTGTCCTTTAAGGAAGGAAACTGCTTACCTGGTCTAGCCTACATGTGACTCTAGACCCACAGCAGTACGGTTGACTTAACTGCTCTAGGCATTTAGGGATGGACAATAAGTGCAGACTTGTCCAGAGATGCCCACATCCCATAAGTGAATGAAACAAAAAAAAATTGAAACAAAAAAATTCTTAAGGGACTTGAAAGGGTAAAGTGAGAATGTTTCCACTCATGGGTAAGTCTAGGACACAAGGGCATTGGCTCAGAATTAAGGAACCAATTTAACACGGAGATAAGTAGAATTTTCTTTTTCAGAGGGTTGAGCATCTTTGGAACTCGTTGAAATAGAAAGTTGTGAGGTAGAGAGTATTTGTGTACAGTTAAGGCTGAGATAGATAGATTCTTGATCAGTAGGAGAAACCAAAGAGTTATGTGGAAAGGGCAGGCAAGAGAGGACTGTTGAATCAGCCATGATCCGACTGAATGGCAGAAGAGACTCAAGGGGCCAAATGGCCTACTTCTGATTCTATTTCTTATGGTATAGTGGGTTTGCAGGAAAATAAAAGTCTTAATCAAAATCAGTTACAATCATGTCAAATAGTTTACTTCAAGTTCATATGTTGCAAGTTCCAAGTCAGCTCAAATGATGGAAAAAAGGCATACTGTTACACAAGGCATTTATAATTTAAAAATAACTCCATTTGAAAATACTTTATATATGAAACATTTTGACACATTTAAAAGGAATACAAAGGGACATAAATCCTTTTATTCCCTTTCTCAAGCTTAACCAAAGACAAATAAATCTCTGAGAACCTACCCTAAAGTCCATTACACAAAATGCATTAAAACCAGAAATTGAGCTATCATACAACTACAAAGTTAAAGTTGGAAATACAAAGATTTGTCAGCAACTGTGGAAAAGTAGATCTTTCAATTTACTATTTCAGTCTCAGACTTCAAGTAGACATGAGTTCGTTTGGATCTGGTATGCACTAACTAAAAAGATTATGGAAAAAGGTCGAGTAATAACATTCAAACATATGTGCAAAAAGAGAATGATGCAGGGCAGCATGGAAAAAAACCCCCGGCATTTTCAAGAAATCTGATGGGCCAGACAGCAGCCTTTCACACAGTAACATTTTGTGATTCTATATAAAAATTTATTATTAAAAAAAAGGGCTGAAAATTACCAATTAGTCAAATAACTACAGAAAGCTCACAGATTTTCATCCTTATACTTAACAAATGGCATTGTACCACCAGCATCAACACATTTTTGTGCAATGATTTTCATGAACATATGCCATGAGAATAACATCTTGCGGAATTATCAAATTATCAGCCAAGGGCTGTAACCCAGGAGCCTTGGCAGTTGGTGGTGGGGGGGTGGTGGTGGTTTGGTGGGGGGATTCAGAAGGATGAAAAATACTACTTGTACCTGATCAGGTCTCTCCTTGGAAATGAAACTGCTGCATCTTCCAGTTACCAATCATGTTTGTACAGGAATACATTTTTAACTTGCAAAATTACCAACAGACTTCAATTTGTATGCTTTAAATTTATAAAACGAATAAAAATACAGCTGACACTGAGAAAAGACTAATTTAAAAACCAACTTAAGAGTCCAGTTGGGCACTTGTGCCTCTCTACGTCAGAAACAGGGGCCAGAATCCAAAACATGCCAATAACTCCATCTGTCATTACAGATTTATCCTAAATAATACTTTATTTTCCCTGCTCACACCTCAGATTAAAGATGTACTCTTGAAATCCACTGCATTTCGTTTCAAGCTACCAAAGTATCCATTTACCAATGTAATGAAGATCACATCCAAATTTTCATCAGAGTTCAACAAGAATAAAAGCAAAGTGACGCATATGCTAGAAATTTAAATATAAAGTGCTGTAAACACTCAGCAGGGTGGATTGCATCTGTGGAGAGGGAGTTAATGTTTTAGGTTGGTGCAATGTTAACCATTTCTCTCTCCACATATATACTACCTAACCTGCAGAGCAATTCCAGCATTTTCTGCTTCTGTAACACCATCAATATTTTAGGTAAGAATACTATAAAGTGAGATTAGCAAATACTTACGAATATGTGAACAAGGAACAGCGTAGAAAATGATATTTAGTAAATTTCTATTCTGTTGTATAGGTTTCCATTTGATTTTTTAAAATTTATGTTTGATTTCAGTATGGTGCACCAGCAGGGGTTGTTTTCTTCCCTATCATCACATTTTGGACTCCAAACAACCAAGGAAGCTTTTCTGTTAATGCTCTGTTATTCCTGTGCCAAAAGCATTTGGAGAGATTGGCGTGAGGGGAATTTTATTTTCAGTTCAAATGAATAGAAGAAATTTTCCTCTGAATGTGAATTAGCCTTTATTGCCTCATATACTCAATGGATATAGTGGAGAGTTTATATGTTGCTACTTATAGCGCCATCTTAGGTACAGCTTCTTTAGTTACAAGATCTTCGAAAAAGAGAAAAATAAAATGTCCAGTGTTGCAGAAATAAAACGTTCAGAACCACAATCTTTCAAACCATACCATGGTGGTACCTAGCCTCCAGTCCATACCAGGCCCTGACTCTTGACCATGCCAGGCTTCATCTTGAGGATCATGAAGCTGGGAGATTGCTTCAGACTGCCAAGCTGGGCTGAGGACACTACGCCAGGAGGCTGCCACATTAGGTCAGTAGGTCGCCATGCCAGGACTTCGCCATGCCATGTCAGGAGGTCACCCCACTGCACCAGGAGGCCTTTGTGCCAGGCCATGAGATCACCAGTTGGAGGCCAGATGTCATCGTCAGGAGTCAAGAATAGACAAAAGAAAAGGAAGAGAAGAGAAAGAATTGGCCGAGTGGCCAAACTCTGGCTGGAGCATCCTATTCCGCCACCATTATATACCTTAAAATGTATGTCAAAAATGCATTTCAAACCTTATGTTATCCCTGTCACAGGAGTGTTTAATATGGATGGAGCGAGGGGACTTTAAGTTCAAATGAGTAAAGCTTCCTCTATTTTAACTTTGCTGTTTCTATTCAAAGAATGTTTGATGGGGACGTGTCAAAGGAATTTTATTTTCAATTCAAACTGGTAGCGAAGACTTCATTCTGTATTTTGACTCATTGTTGTCTCTATCCCAGGAATGTTTGATGGAGATGGAGTTGAGGGAACATCACTTTTAAAAAAAAGAGTTGAAGGAAGTTTATTGAATTCAACAGAGTCGAGGGACCTTCCAGTTCCAAACAGTTGAGGAAACTTTACTTTTGTTTAAAAAGAGCAGAGGAGGCTTTATTCTGTATTTAATCCAGTGTTGTCCCTATCCAGGAGTGCCTGATGGAGAAGGTGTCAAGGGGTCTCAACATTCCCATTTACATTATTGTTTAAAATAAAAGAGTAGGTTGCTCAGTCCTTCGAGCCTTCTCTTCCATTCAACAAAATCATAGCTGATGTAACTTTAACCTCAACTCTACATTCCTGCAATATCTCAGATAATCTTTCATTGTCACAGTAGTCAATAATCTACCGAACTTGGTCTTAAAAATAGAGTTCAAAATCCTTTTGAGGAAGGGAATGCCAAAAACTCTCAACCATCAAAAAATGACTTTAAATTGTAATTTAAAATCAAGAGGTTCAGATGGTTATACAGAGGACACAGAGAAACAGGGCATATTGCCAATCCAAATTAAGCTGGTGCTTATGCTGCCTAAGTTTTTTCACGTCTTTCTTCATTTAAGCCTTTCCTCATATTTTTCACCTTCACATGTTCTATACCTTCCACTTGAATGCATTGTTATTTGCCTCAACTCCTCTGATTGATAACAATTTCAGCATTCCCCCTTAGTTGAACAGTAGGCATGAAACTTGGCTGACATACAAATGTCTAGATAAACCAGAATCACTTCTTTATCAGAATTCAAAATACTTAAATGCCTGTTCTGAATCAGCTACATTAAGAGACTGAAGCACTCTCATTTCAATAAAACTTTTCCCTAAAAATATAGGTATTGTCATATTGACAATTAAAGCTTGAATCACAGGTTGGCCCTGTAATAACACTAATGCTGTATATTGTAAACATCCATTAGTTTCCTTCACTCCTTTCACATGAGCATTTAATACAGCGTGAAGGAAACTAATTAAAAACAGAAAATATGACAGTTTATCTAAATCACAAATCTGACAACTTTTCTTTTGGTGGGAAGGGGGTAGAAAGTTTTAAGATTAGGATATATGCCCTTAAGCCACAGCAAGGTTGCAGATCTCACAGCTTATTCTTCCTTGGGTCATATGGGATGGATGTTTACAATATACAGCATTAGTGTTATTACAGGGCCAACCTGTGATTCAAGCTTTAATTGTCAATATGACAATACCTATATTTTTAGGGAAAAGTTTTATTGAAATGTGAAAAGCATTCATTATGTGAAGCTAGTTATTTGTTGTATAATGCCAAATGATTTAATCTCTACTATTGGCACTTGCTGAGTGTAACTGACACCCAATCAATATGCATGCTGCCTTACCTGGATGCTCCTCCCTGTAAGTGACTCTATAATTCATTAAGAAACTGCTGTTCAAGAAAAGACAGAGAACTCATGTCTCTGTGCACATAGGCAATCTTTCTCTCTCCCTGTAGGGCCTGGAATAAAGTTGAAGGAGGTAAAACTATATTGTGCCTGTGTCTGAGTGTTTTGCTTCAGCTGAGGTGGAAATGGGACAACAATCCAACAATATGAGTGAGTTATGAAAATCTTTTTTTTTTAATTTGCAATCACTATTCATTGTGACAATGATTGTCTTAAATCACTGAACAAATGCAATGTTAAAAAATCATTTGAGGAGAAAGATCAGTCAAAGCATTGAAACACAATCTCAATGGGGCATGGAGCAAAGGCCAGGAAGAGTGCGCAATAATGCTTTTACTCTACGAAAGCTCAGGCAAGAAAAAGAACACACAGATCATCAACTAGATTTTGCAACTTCCTAGCAATTAGTTATTATAACATGGGCAAATGTCTGGGAAGAGACTAATTGCCCAGTCTTCGGTTTGAAAGGTTGCCCTGTCAAAACGGGAAAAAAATAACATTAAAGCAGACATTTTGCAACCAAACCCAATATAAGGAATGCCAAGTGCTCCAATTCTCATTGCATCATACCTTGTCCTACATTTCTACTGAGCTAGAAAGCCAAATAAAGAGGGAATGTAATAAATACTGGGATAAATTAACAAAACATATTGGGATAAAGAAACAAAAAGACAGTAGGTGATAACAAAATATGAATAATAATCTGGAATCTTTTTTATCAAAGGAACAGGAGAATCGACGCTACGTGCATAAGCCCTTATAACGTTGAATCTCCTGTTCCTTTGATGCTGCCTGACCTGCTGCGCTTTTCCAGCAACGCATTTTTAAGCTCTGATCTCAAGCATCTGCAGTCCTCACTTTCTCCTAGTTTATCCTTTTTATCAAGCCAAACAAAAGATCTTTTGAAGCACAGTACAGTTCTGTAGCAATTGCCACAATTATTGATATCTAGGTAACAAGATCTGTAGATTTGTAAGTATGTTACACTTACAATTAATTCTTAATGACCCACAAGTGCAATTTCATGTCAAGATACTCAAGCTTTCCTGCTATTTTAATCAAACATACCCCAAGAACATACTTTTCTGAAAGAAACACAAAACAATCCAAATTCTTATCAGGAAAGAACATGATGCAATTAACAATGGTTAACTGCTGAAAGCCTCTGGGGGCAGACTACAAACTTTGGGTAAGAATAGTTTTCTATATTATTGAAAAGGAACGGAAAAATTTGCATTTATATCACGCTGTTCACAACCACAACACTGCTCAAAAGTACTTACAACACCTTATGAAGAATATATTAGCTTTGGAAGGAGTACAACATTGGTTTACAAGTATGATACCTGGGCTTCAGGAGCTAGTTATGAGCGAAATTATACAAATGAGACCTTTTCTCTAGAATTTACAGGGTTGGGGTGATCTGGTTGGGAGTCTTCAAGAAGTTAACAGGAAAACACCGGGTAAAGATAAGCAATTTGCACTGGTTGGGGATTTTAGAACTATAGGAGCAAAGTCTAAAAATTAGGACGAGACCATTTAATAGAGATGGTAGGAAGCATTTCTCCAAACGTTGGACAGTAGAACTCTTTTCCACAAATAATAGGGGACGCAGATGTTGGATCACTGTTAATTTTAAATCTGAGATAGATATCTTTTTGTTAAGCAAAGGTATTAAGAGATATGGGCCAATGGTAGATATGTGGTGTCAGGTCACAAATCAGCCATGATCTCACTGAATGACAGAGCAGACTAAGGGCTGAATAGCCTAACCAGATTCCCAAGTTCCTATCAAATAATTGGAAGTATCATAATTTTGTATTGTAGGAAATGCAGCAGCCAATCTGCATACAGCAGGACTCCACAACTGTGATAATGACCAGATGATTGTTTGTGATGTTGATGGCCCCCACAGATAATGCCAATTCCCTTTCAAATAGGGACATGGAATATTTTACATTTACTTACCTGAGGCAGACAGGGGCTCAGTTCAGCTCTCAAACAAAAGTTGGAACTTCCAAAAATGCAGGACCTAGCATGATACTAGAAATGTCTGCTTTGATTTTTGTTCTGGACTGGACCAGACAGGCGTCGAGAGTGGGGTGCTGGAAATAGGTCAGGCAGCATCCAAGGAGCAGGAGAATCGACGTTTCAAGCAAAAGCCCTTCATCAGGAACGAGGCGTGTAAGCCGAGGGGGTGGTGAGATAAATTTGGGGGGGGGGGGGGGGGGGGGGGGGGAGGAGAAAGTGGCTGACAGTGTGACAGGTAGAAGGAGATGGAGGTAATGGTGATAGTCAGACAGGAGGATGGAACAGATTGATGGGAAGGAAGATGGACAGTTAGGGCAGTTCATTAGGGTGGTGCTGAGTTGTAAGATTGGAATTAGGATAAAGTGGAGGGAGGGAAATGAGAAAACTGGTGAAATCCATATTGATGCAGTGTGGTTGGAGGGTCCCAAGGCAGAAGAGGAGGCGCTCTTCCTCCAGGTGTTGGGTAGTGAGGGTGTGGCAATGGAGGCAGCCCAGGACCTGCATGTCCTTGGCAGAGTGGGAGGGGGAGTTGAAGTGTTCAGCCACAGGGCTGTGGGGTGGTTGTTCTGGGTGTCCCGGAGATGTTCTCTGAAGCACTCCGCAAGTAGGTGCCCTGTCTCCCCAATGTAGAGGGAACAACAGATACAGTAAATGATCTGTATGGAAGTGCATGTAAAACTCTGATGGATGTGGAAGGCTCCTTTTGAGGCCTTGGACAGAGGTGAGGGGTGAGGTGTTGGCACATGTTTTGCAATTCCTGTGGTGGCAGGGGAAGATGAATCGAGAGTGGGGTGCTGGAAAAGCACAGGTCGTCAGGCAGCATCTGAGGAGCAGGAGAATTGATGTTTCGGGTAAGAGTCCTTCATCAGAAATGAGGCTTGTGAGCCAAGGGTGTGGTGAGATAAATGGTGGGGTGGCGGGGAGGGGCAGGGAAGGTAGCTGAGTGTGCGATAGTTGAGAGTGGGGTGCTAGACCAGATAGGCTTTTGATTCAAAAGGCAAGTCTGTCACCCATTAAGCCATGGTCAATACCTGCGATGGAAGGTTGTGCTCAGAAAATGTATTAGTTAATGGCCATAAACAAAAAGTAAGTTTCTCATCACTTAATGCAGAGGAAGTGGTGGATGAGCAGGTCGGGCTTTTACTCAGTGGAGTTTAGAAGAAAGAAGGATGATCATATTGAAACATAAGAATCTGATGAGGCTTGACCTTCCTTGTGGGCAGAACTAGTGAGGGATGTGAAGGGACAATTTTAAACATGAATGAGTAGCCCATTTAAGATGGAAATAAATAATTTACTTGCTGAGGACCATAGGTTTTTGGAATTATTTTCCCCAGTGAGCAAAACGAAAAAAAAATTCATTCAGGGATGTGGGCTGCGCTGTTTGAACCAGCACTTTTTACCTACCTTTAACCACCCTGAAAGGGGTCGTGGTGAAGTACTTTCTTGATCCACCGCAGAATTGTCAAACACATTCAAAGAACAGGTTAGATGGGTTTTTAAAAGTCAAGAATGGACTTGGGGATTATTATGGGGGACAAGTGGACGTATGCTGTAAAGTGGAGTGAAGGCCTCAACCAGATCATGAAGAATTCTTATTGAATGGCACAGCTCGATGGGTTGAATGGCCTAACTCCTGCGATTTCTTATGATCTTGTGCACATCCTGCACACTCTTCTTCATTCATCACATTCACACTTAGGAACTGAATACTGGCAGTTTATCTGACATTTAAACTCAAAATGTGCTGTACAGTTCTATTAACAAATCCAATCCTGACCCATTCACTTTGTTCAGTAGGTCAATAGGTATCAAGAGGCCTTAACTGATTTCCCTCATGTTTCACTCAGGTAATCTGGAACACTCCTAATCGAACAAAGACTAGTTAACACAATGGCAATCAAACTTATTTTTGGCATTGCTTATTTCATTAGCGGAAATGGCTTCTGCATCTCCATATACAGACACCCCAGCTGAAAAGTCTGATTTCATAATTACAGCAGCATGCCATGCAATACATGGTGCACTACTACTTCTTAGCTGGAGCCATGGCTAGGCCAGTATGGCTTTTTACATATCATGAAGTCTAATTTCTACAAGTCAACAAAACCAGAGGCAAATATCATTACTGTCTAATTAGGGAACTTGACAAGCTGCAATGTATTTGCTAGTTTATCTCTAAAACGTTTCCAGCTTTTTTTCTGTTTGACAAGTGTACTTAATTTATATTAAGTTGGAAATCATACAGCAAAAACATATGATCACTTGTTTACTATTCTAGGTTTATCAATAATGCTAACTGTACTTGGAGTCAAATTGCCAATGTCAAATCCAAAAATGCCTCATTAGAAACAATAGCAGGTGGAATTTAGTTAATCAAAGAGGCATAAATATTGCGATGAGTTTTCATACCAAAGAGGTCAGCATTATTTAAGCTATGGTGGCAAGAGTAAGCTGTCACTAGCAGAAATCATAATTGATGAAAAAAAAAGAGAAAAATGTCAATTAGATTATTGATATTAAGTTGACAAGGCACGAGAACCAGATAAAACATCCACAGATATTGAAGGAAATGAAAACGGAAATGAGAATAAAAGGGTACTGGCCATAACCTTTCAGCCTTCCCGAGACTCAGGGGAAATTCAGAGAACTGGCAAATTGCAGACATTACAACTTTTCTTGAACAATGGCCTGATAAAAGGCCAAACAATTACCAGAGTCGAAAAGCATGGTGCTGGAAAAGCACAGCAGGTCAGGCAGTGTCTGAGGAGCAGGAGAGTTGATGTTTCGGGCATAAGCCCTTCATCAGGGACGTGCCTGTAATGTCGACTCTCCTCCTTGGAAGCTGCCTGACCTGTTACACTTTTCCAGCGCCACACTTTTTGTCTCTGACTCTTCAGCATCTGCAGTCCTCGCTTTCTCCAAGTAATTACCAGTCAGTTTAACTTCGGTGGCAAGGAAGCTTTGAGAAAATTATTTGGGATAGAATTAAGTCACATGAAATATGGTAGGTTGAATAGGAAATGACAACATTGATTTCTTAAGAGAAAAATTATATTTAACTAATATGGAGTTGTTTGAAAGATGAAACAGAAAAGGCTGATTAGGGTAATGCTGGGTTGTGATGTACATGACATTCAAATAATATTTAATACAGTTCTACTCAGTTGCAAAGAAAGTTAAGTGTCATAGAATAAAAGGGACAATGTATATACAAAATTGGCTGAAAGTTGGAAGCAGTTTAGACAATAGATACTTTTTGGCTACAGGCAGGTCTTGAGTGGAATGGGTTGGTATGGGGATTCTTGCTTTTCCTGATATGCACTAGTGGTCTATAGCTTGGCATGCAGGGGTTAATCCAAAGTTTACAGACGATACAGTTTACAGCTTTTAAATTTTGTAAGAGTACAGTGCAGAATTCCAAAAGGCCAAAGGCAATTTGGAGAGTGAGGAGATAGATGGTAGATGTGGTACAATACAGAGAGGTGAGAGCTTATGCATTTGTGCAGGAAGAACATGGACCGACATAAAATAAACAGTGTAGGAGCAGAGGAATCTGGGAAGTGTAGGTGACTAGATCACTGAAGGCAATAGAAATAAATGATGGGAGCAGTTAAACAGTTTCTTGTGCATTTTTTAATAGGGACATAGAATACAAGAGCAAGGAGGGAAAGCTGAACTTATTCAACACACCTGTTAGACCTCAGCTGGACTATTGTATACAGTTCTGGGCATCACACTATTGGAAGTGTGTGAATGCATTGGAGGGAGTGTAGAAGAGATTTGCAAAAATGCTTCCAAAGACAAGAAACTTCAATTAAGAGCATCGATTTCAAAAATATTGGGACTGAAGGCAGCCAAGAGTAGATCCAAAAATCACAAGGAGATCTGGATAGAATATACAGGAAGCTGTCCCTACTCAAAATAATCCAAAACAAGAATGCAGAGATTTAAAAGTAACTTGCAAATATGGCAAATGTGAGGAGAAGAAGCAAATCTTTTACACAGTATTTTGGGCTCCCTGGAAATGTGGTTGAAGCAGATTCATTGAGGCATTTAAGATTAAATTAGATGATTATTTGAAAATAAAACTGTGCAAACGTACAAGAGAAAAGCAGAAGAACGGCACTAAGTCATAAAGCTCAGTGACTAGCTGGTGCAGTCACGATAAGCTGAATGGCCTCCTTCTGCACCAGAATACACTTCCAATTCTGAATAAGTTGTTACACAAACAGAAAAACAAAAATAAAGCTTGAATAATTATAGCAGCTACACCTGCCTTTCAAGTGCAGATGCAAACACAGCTACTAAAAGCTGTGTATCTGTTGAGTTCTAAAATGAAAAAAATCATAGCTTGCACTGAGACCATACAACTGCATGAAGTAGCAATGATCACCTATTATTTTTTCTTCTTCTTCCTGAACTGAAGAAACAGGACACCATTCTGGGAGATCGGGTTAACCCTTTCTCCATTCCATGATAATAACTCAGTTGAGTCCTGGAGGCAAGTCCCAGGCCAGACTAGCATGAGGGCAGCAAGTCCCAGTGGTGACTCCCAGGGAGAGTGCCAGGGCAAGTCCCAGGCCAGCCTGGCGTGGGGGCAGCAAGACCTTTGAGTGCCAGAAGCAAGACCTAGAGACTTTGCCCAGACAGTTTGAGGACTCAGTGCTATCGTGGACTTGGTGAAAAGACTAAAATTAGAGTACTTTTTAAAAAGAAAGTGTCTTTATTCTTATGCTGAACTTTTATTTATGTCTTTCAAGCCTGTAACAATCACCTAAGTATTCTGTACCTAGGTATCCTGCACCAAAACAGCGACATTACAAACATTTCACTGGATTTATTAGAGTGCAACTAACAAAGGCTAATTCAAATGAGCCATGGGGAAGCACAGTGGCTCAATGGTTAGCACTGTTGCCTCACAGTGCCTGGGACCCAGGTTAGATTCCAGCGTCAGGCGACTGTGTGTGGAGTTTGCACATTCTCCGTGTCTGCGTGGGCTTCCTCCGGGTGCTCCAGTTTCTTCCTACAGTCCAAACATGTGTAGGTTAGATGAACTGGCCGTGTTAAATTGCCCATAGTGTTCAGGGATGTGTAGGTTAGGTGCATTAGTCAGGGGTAAATATAGAGTAAATTGGAGGAATGGGTCTGTGTGAGATACTCTTCAGAAGGCTGATGTGGACTTGTTGGGCTGAAGGACCTGTTTCCACACTGAAAGGATTCTCTATGAAATTCTTTATAACTGTGTCCCAGGATATATTAACTTAGATACCCTACAGTGTGGAAACAGGCCCTTCAGCCCAACCAGTCCACACCGACCCTCCGAACAGGAACCACCCGGACCCATTTCCCTCTGACTAATGCACCTAACACTATGGGTAATTCTCCACAGCCAATTCACCTGACCTGCACATCTTTGGACTGTGGGAGGAAACCGGAGCATTGGGGAGAAAACAGTAAAGTGAGAAAGACATAAATCAGCTGCTATTCAGTAAGGCTAATGGCATAACTTGAATGGAAAACCAGTAATCATTTAAATAATAAAGTGGAAAATAAATGTGACAAAGTAGAGAATGGAAAACCAGTCTGTGGAATGCTGCAAGGGGGCTTGGGAAAGCCAACATGGGAAAAAAAAAATCACAAAACAAAACAGCAAATATGCATGTACAATGGATTTGTATCCAATACATTAAAATCCTGCACCAAAGCAGGAATAAATTTTGTTATCATAGAAACACCTACAGTGCAGAATACAAACAAGTTAGTTAAAAAGGAAAGAGACTTTATCCATTACAATTGAATCTATAAAATTATACCAAATTATTATACCAAAACATGGGAGAATACACAAGATGCAGTGCTGTTTGTAAGTGAGCTTGCAAAATACTCATACCTTATCCACTTGAATTAGAAAGGCTTAACAGCCCAGCTCAGTCCTTTTTCTGTTGGATTGTACATGAAGGGAACATTACATGCTGAAGCGCTGATGGTCTATTCTAGACAGCAAATGTAATTTGAGAATAGCAAAACAGCAAACAAGCACTTAATATATAATTGAAAATTAAGTGTTCTTTTACTATATTAGTACCTACTGAACCAAAATTTTCCCCCAAATCCTGGGAGGAACATCAATGCTGAAGAAGACGTGTACATTGACCTGTGCAAGCAATATGCCAAAGATCACGACACGAAATGGTCCCAAGTCAGAGTGACACAAGGACAGAACATTCCAGCTTGGGCCTAATATCCCAGAGGCCTCCCCACTCACACTTAACTTACATTGCCTTCAGAAAAACAACCCAACTTATTGTACCAACTCCCTGCAATCAAATAAAAAACCTGGAATTGCACGCTAACATTTAAACATCACTAACACAAAAGCCACTGAGAAATATTTCCTTCAAACTCACCGTTTTCTGATACTAAATACAGACACCAGCACCAACACAGCACTCTCTGCACATGCTCCGTCCAATACGACGGTCAGATCCTAGAGCGCATATGCAATTCGGGTTGACGGTCAACTCGCAGAACGCATGCGTCATCCCCAATTGGCAGTCGGAGACGAATGGGCATGTGCTACCACCTCATGTTGACTTCAGCTGTCAAATGACGATCATTTTGCGCATGCTCCTGTGTTGGGGATGAGACTTATTTTGCTATTGCTCCACGTGGTGGCTGCAGGGCTGATGTTTGATATGCTGTTGATAATAATATAGATATTGGTATATTTGATATTTTCTTGTTTATATTAAATAGTAAATATATTAAACAGTAAAATTTACTATGGCACAAAGATGTATTTTTAAGGATAAATAAACATTGTTAGGTTTTGTAATTCTGTATAGGAGTCAAATTGTGAAATCAGAACTAAGGCACAGAAACAAGCCAGAGCTGAAAATGTGTTGCTGGAAAAGCACAGCAGGTCAGGCAGCATCCAAGGAATAGGAGAATCGACGTTTCGGGCATAAGCCCTTCTTCAGGAATGAGGAAAGTGTATCCAGCAGGCTAAGATAAAAGGTAGGGAGGAGGGACTTGGGGGAGGGGCGTTGGAAAGACGATAGGTGGATAGGTCCTCACTTTCTCCTCGAAGATTTTAACCTACTGCGAATCCTCTTACAAGGATGCCTTCCTTGAAGAAGCTCTCTTCCTCCCTCTACAAGGACCTCCTTCCACCTATCGCATTTCCAACGCCCCTCCCCCAAGTCCCTCCTCCCTACCTTTTATCTTAGCCTGCTGGACACACTTTCCTCATTCCTGAAGAAGGGCTTATGCCTGAAACGTCAATTCTCCGATTCCTTGGATGCTGCCTGACCTGCTGCGCTTTTCCAGCAACATATTTTCAGCTCTGATCTCCAGCATCTGCAGTCCTCACTTTCTCCCCACAGAAACAAGCCAGTCATCTTCCGCCTTGGGACCTTGCAACCACATGGTATGAATATGGATTTCACCAGTTTTCTCGTTTCCCCTCCCCCCACCTTTTCCCAGTCCTCAGCCTCCAACTCGACACCGCCTCTTTGACTGGTCCTACTTGTCCATCTTCCTTCCCTCCCACACATCCACTTGACCCTCCCCTCCAACCTATCACTTCCAGCCAAACCTCATCTACCTATCACATTCCCAGCTATCTACGCCTCCCCACCCCCCGCTCCACAACCCCTCATTTATCTCTCAGCCCACAAGCCTCATTCCTGATGAAGGGCTGATGCTTGAAATGTTGATTATCCTGCTCCTCGGATGCTGCTTGACCGGCTGTGTTTTTCCAACACCACACTCTCAACTCATTCAGTATAATAGACTGATGCAATGTTTATGAACCACAGGAGCCTCCTTGTGTCCTTCATCTAACTTTATCAATAAACTATTTTAGTCTTTTCACCTCTATCTAACCCCATCAACATAATATTTTATTTGTTTTGTTCTTTATGTGTTGCCTCCCTCTTCTGGGTTCCATCCTCAAAACATATTCTGTGTGAAGAAGTTTCTCCTGGATTTAATGTTGACTATGCTTGTTAAAATATACCTCTCTGCCCAAACCTTTAGTCTATACCCAATATGTGGCTAGGTCCTACTTTTTCTTTGCCTGGATTGCCTTGGAACATTTTACTGCATTAAAAACATAGAAACTAGGAGCAGGCCATTTAGCCCTTCTGTTCTGACATTTAATATGATCATGGCTAATTATCCAACTCATTAACCCTGTTCCCACATTCTCCCCATAACAATTGAACCCTTTAGCCTCAAGAACTATATCTTCTATATGTTCTTGAAAACATTCAATATTTTGGCCTCAACCACTTTCTATGACAAAGAATTGCACAGGCTTAGCACTCTCTTGGGTGAAGAAATTTCTCCTCACCTCAGATCTAAATGGAATATCCAGTATCCTTATACTCTGAACCTTGGTTCTGAACTCCCTATCCATTGGGGACACTCTTCCTGCATTTACTCTGTCTAAAATTTAGAATTTGAATAGAGACAAAAAAACTGCAGATGCTGGAATCCTGTCCTGAAACGTCAACTTCTACAGCTCTTGATGCTTCCTGGCTTGCTGTGTTCTTCCAGTCTCCTGCCTGGCTACTTAGAATTTAGAATTTCACAGGTTTCTATGAGATTCCTCTTTTGATCTTCTGAATGCCAGAGTTTGTCATCGTGACTGATCCAGTCTCTCTTCATTAGTAAGTTCTGCCATCTGAGGAATTTTCTGGGAGTAACAAAGGAGCTGAATAAGTGCAAGTTATTTCCAGATAAGAAATAGGAGCAGGAGAAGGCCACTTGTTTTTATTTAGAGATTTGAATCCTGAAACATAGAGTCATAAAATCATAGAGATGTACAGCACAGAAACAGGTCTTTCAGACCAACTCTTCCATGCCAACTAGATATCCTAAATTAATCTACTCTAATTTGCCAGAATTTGGCCAATATCCCTCTCAACCCTTCCTCTTCATGTACCCATCCATATGCCTTTTAAATGCTGTAATTGTACCAGCCCCCACCACTTCCTCTGGTAGCTCATTCCATACATGCACTACCCTTTGCATGAAAAGGTTTCCTCTGGCAGCTCATTCTATACACGCACGACCCTTTGTTTGAAAAAGTTTCCCCTTAGATCCGTTTTAAATATTTCCCCTCTTCCCCTAAGCCTATGCCTTCTAGTTCAGGACTACCCCACCCCAGGGAATGGTTTACTGGTGGTGCTTAATAAGTAAAAAAACCCACTGATGATTTGGCGATGTGAAAAAAAAATTCAGCTGTGTGTAAAATCACTCCTCGATATAGAAAAAACATTCAATCTTGGGTCAGGTCACACCTAGTGCTGGAAAGTGGGACGAGTGTAGATTTAGTACAAACTTGCTGGTACAGACTTGATGGGCCAAAAGGCCTCTTCGGCGCCTGTCACTACATGTCAATCATGTGTGACGAACAGCCGAGGTAGCCAATGGGTGAAAAGTAGGCTATGTCAATCAAAAGGTTCCTGAAGAAGGGTTACACCGAAACGTCGACTTCTCCACCTCCTGATGCTGCCTGGCCTACTGTGTTCTTCCAGCCTCCTGTCTGTCTATTTTGGATTCCAGCATCTGCTGTTTTTTTTGGTCTCTATGTAAGTTTAAAGGCAGTGAAAAGTGGCGGGACCTCTGGCAGCATCGATCCCGCCCTTTTGGCTGATGGATCGCCGCTGCAGCCAATCGGAATGGATAATATGGAGGGCGCGCGGCGCGGGGCCCAATGAAACCGCAGGGAAGTCGAAACGTCACAGTTTACGTTAGTTTGAATCGCGGAGGCCGGTGGCGTGTCAGTGTCGAGCGTGAGAGGAGAAGGCGACCCTCCGGGGAACTCATCGAGCGGGTCCACATCCCCGGGCACACAAATACGCGGAAAGTAACGCGTCATGTCTCCTACGGGCACGTCTCTGATCGGCGGCACCGGCAAAGGGGAGCCCACGGCCCCCAATCACCTCCGCTGGAACCTGAGCAAGGAGCAAATCGAGCAGGAGGTCCAGGCCCTGATCCGACGAACCAAGCAAGTGTATGACCGAGTCGGCTCGCTGGATCTGGCCGAGGTGAACTACGAGAACACGCTGAAGGAGCTGGCGGACATCGAGGTCGAATATACGGGTAATGATGGGGGCCGGCGGGGAACCTTGTGGGCGCAGCCTGGTGTTTGTGGAACATGGCCATGTGTGCAACACCCTCACCTCCTCACCTTCCCCCACCCCCACCCCGTCCCTGGGGACAGTGACAAACAATCCCTATAAGGATGGGGGGACACCGCTTCCGATGGGCAGAATAAAAGTAGCAGAGGCTCCTCTCGGTACATGTGATAATCAATTCAATTCAATTCAGTTCAGTTCTCCACCGGGCAGCGTGGGTTAAGGGAAATGCTCCTTCCATTACCATAGTAGGTCCAGGGAGACTCCTGCTCCATGGGCAGAGTCTATTATTGGAGATCGCTGTCAGCAGGGCGTTCCCAAAGTTAGGCATTAGTTAGAAGTAAATTACTGCAGATGCGGGAATCTGTACTGAAAACAGAAGTTGCTGGAGATTAGGCAGTATCCATGGCTAACTTGTCGAGTCCAGGTGACTCTTTCATCAAAGCTGAAGAGAAATCTAAATTGGAAACGTTAGCTTGCTTTTTCTCATTGGATGCTGCATGGCATTATTTAGAACCCATCCCGCCTCCGTGGGCAGAAAGAGGCCAGGGATAAGCCATCCCTCCCCTGATCTGTGAGGTGTTGTCTGGAATTTGTTGCACGAAGAGGGAGAACGTGGTTGGGGAGGATGCTGTCTAAACTCCTTGAGAACTGTGTAGGTGAATGGAGTGGCATTTCCCTGTTGGAAATGTGATAAATTTTCAAAATGAAACAAGCCAAAACAAATGGGAGATTGCAGCGGATTGGAACTGAGTAGATAATTCTTCCCAAGTGCTAAGGGATGAACTTATAGAGGTTTTTTAAATCATGAAGGGCATGGATAGGGTAAATGGACCAGGTCTTTTCCCTGGGTTGGTGGAGTTCAGAAATAAACATAAGCTGAAGAAGGGCTTATGCCCGAAATGTCGATTCTCCTGTTCCTTTGATGCTGCCTGACCTGCTGCGCTTTTCCAGCAACACATTTTTAAGCTCTGATCTCCAGCATCTGCAGTCCTCACTTTCTTCTTCCAGAAATAGACATCATAGGTTTAGGGTGTGAGGAAAAAGATTTAAAAGGGACCTCAGGGGCAACATTTTCATGCAAAGGGTGGTGCATTAATGGAATGAGCTACCAGAAGAAATGGTGGAGGCTGGTACATTTACAACATTTAAACGGCATATGTGTGGGTACATGAATAAGAAGGGTTTAGGGGGATATAGGCCAAGTGCTGGCAAACGGGACTAGATTCATTTAGGATACCTGGTCTGCATGGACGGGTTGGACTGAAGGGTCAGTTCCTGTGCTGTACATCTCTGACTCTTAAGTATTTGAAGCTGAGAAAGATGCACAGCTTTCAAGATAATGAGTCCAGTAATTTGATTAGCTTTAGATTGTTTTGTTGAAGACCAGTACAGACTTAGATCTGTGCTTTAAATATCTCTAGTTTTAAGAATCTGATGGCTATGCCTTCATTACGTTTACCCACATTTCCAGCTTACTGCATTGTACTTTGGTTCACAAGGTCATCTAAGTCTGCCCTTTTGTGAAAAGCATCTAAGGACTTTACAAAGTTAAAGTTCAAAATAGATTGAACTGGTTTCTCTTGATAAAAATCAAAGTTAAATATATATTGCAAATGTTATTTTTAAATTTATCTCAGTTCATACTCTTGAAATATAGAATGGCCTCCTTCTGTGCGATATCCATTCACATTGTCATATTTGTACTCGCTCTAAAGGTACGGTTCTACCTAGTGTCACTCCTGCCTTTTCCCTGTGATCTTGAATATTTTTCTCAGATAATGAAGTTTTCTTTTCAGATAATGCTTGGGAAAAAAAATTCTCAAAAGACTCCTAAGTTTGTATTGATGTCAACCATGACTGATACATCTCATAAAGTGATATCAAATTCCATTGTCAATAAAAATAAACCTTTCCTATTGAGTTAACAAATTCAGCTGGGACAGCGATTTGAATGTTTGAATTAATAGAATTTCACTGCATGGAAAAGGGTATAACCTTCTGCTCTTCTCCAACTGAACTGTAATATTTTTCTTTTACAAGTTCTCTTTTAAAAACTACTGTTGAATATGCTTCCACCACCCTTCCAGAATTCATTAAAACAGAACATCATACGGTTGAAAATAATTCTCCTTTTGTCCCCTGATTGTAATGCTAATTATTTTAAATCCTGGTTATATGGAACCTTAACTGCCGCTAGAAAGACTACTCCATATCTACTGTGTCAAAATCCTTTATCATTTTGAACATTTCTTATACATTTCCCCCGAATTGCTACTTTGAGAACAAATCCTGTTTCCCAATCTTGAAGCGTCTCATCCTTTTTGCTGCTTGAGTAAGTCCTTGCTGCTGCAACTACAAGTTCTTCACATTACTATTTGCGTTGTGTCCAGAATTGATCTATACTCCACCTGACGTCTAAGCAAGTGATTTGTAAGCCTTTATCCCATTTCACGAGTCTGCTTGTCCTCCTGAAGTCTGTTACTGTTCCTCACTGTTTACCACCTGCACATTTTGAAATTGTGCAGCTTATACCCAAAAAAGACCATTATTATCTTACAAAGAACTGGTGCATTTAAGATAGTTGGGATTTACCACAGTATAATTCCATTAAATCAGAAAAAACAGTTGTTCATTATTTTCTGCTTTTTAGGTAATTTTTGCATTCAATCTGTAAGTGCCCCTTCAAATTGGATAGCCTGGCTAGCAAAACTTAAGTCTATTATGTGAAACATTTAAAATGCATTTGGTAAGTCCATATGCAGTACTCAATATCATTGAGTACTCTTGTGGCTCGGGGTTGGAGTCCCTATGCCGGAGGCAGAACACCTGGGTTCTGGTTCCCCTGCTCCAGAGGTGTGTCATAACATGTCTAACCAGGTTGATTTTTAAAAAAAAAATCTCCATTGTGTCAACTTCAGTCCCTCATCAACTGTCTTCATTGATAAATCAATCCTATATGTAAGGCACAAATTGTACTGTATGGACCATTCAACCACAAGGAATCAATGTCAATTTCACAGTTTCTTCATCTCCCTGCCTTATCCCAGACCCAACCCTTCAATTCGGCACCACCCTCTTGAATTGTCTTACCTATCCATCTTCCTTCCCCACCCCCCCCCATCTGCTCCACCCTTCACTCCAAACTATCACCATCACCCCCGACCTTCATCTACCAATCATATTCCTAGTTACCTTCCCCACACGCACGCATACATACACTCCTGATGAAGAGCTTATGCTTGAAATGTCAACTCTCCTGCTCCTTGGATGCTGCCTGACTGGCTGTGCTTTCCCAGTGCCACACTTGACTCTGATCCCCAGTGACCGTAATATATTTAAAACCTCCTCTTCCAAGTGACAATTATATTTTTCCTGGTTATCCTACCACCCACTTTAGGTCAACTAGGCCATACTTTATACCCATCTCCCTTGTTTTGAAAGGTTAGTCTCTCTCCTCTGGAATCTTCTTGAATGGATAAATTGCTAGCTTCTGATTACAACCAGTGGCAACTATTTCTATCTATACAGCATTTCTAACTTACAAAATCTACCCAAAATGCAAGTCATAAACCAATATTTGACACTGAACCAGATAAGGAGAGATTAGGGCAGGTGACCAAACACTTCGTCACAAAGGTAGTTTTTAAGGAGCACTTTAAAATGGGTAAGAGGTGGAGGAATTGAGGCGGGTATTCCAGATCTTAGAGCCAAGGCAACTGAAAATATGGCTACTAATGATGCAGCTATTAAATTTGGAGATGTGTAAGAGTCGATGAGTGTGTTGCTGGAAAAGCATAGCTGGTCAGGCAGCATTCAAGCAGCAGGAGAATCACCATTTTGAGCATAAACCCTTTGTCAGAACTCCTAATGAAGGAACATCGACTCTCCTGCTGTTCGGATGCTGCCTTACCGGCTGTGCTTTTCCAGCACCACACTCTTCAACTCTGATCTCCACCATCTGCAGTCCTTGCTTTCTCCAAGATGTGTAAGAGGCTGGAATTAGAGGATCTCGGAGGATTGTGCAGCTTGAGGAACTCACTGAAATTGGGAATGGCAACACCATAGAGGGATTTTAAATCAAGGATGGGAATTTTAAAATTGAGGCAATGCTTATTTAAGAGCCACTGCTAATTAAAAGCATAAAGTCATCAAGACATGGCCAACAGAACTTTGGATGACCTCAAGTTTATAGAGGCTAAATTAAAAGAGGCAGTATTTGAATTTATTAGAATAGTTGTCAATAGGAACAAAGGCATGAGTCGAATTGAAACAGCAGTTGAAATCAGTGCCCCTGTATTAAGGACTTTTGTTCTGATAGGATTAGCCCTATCTGCAATTGTTCCTAATGTTTCATAGTTTTCTCACACTTGTTGGCAGTTAAACGAATTCAACCACTGTGACACCATTTGGGCAATGGTATTGGTGTTCAATCTGTCCAATGTTAATTGACCACAGTTAATCCCTCTTTATTTTCAACCTGTCATTTTGTTCTAATTGTAGAGACTGATCCATGAACATTGTGAATGGAAATCTTTACTTTTCTGAAGGCCTGAATAAAATTCAAAAACATTGAATGGAGGAATGATGAAATTGTCACATTTTTTTCTGAACTGACTGTTAAGTTTTTTTTTCCCTGAGGTTTTTACACACTTGATGCAACTGCAAACACCAACGTCTGTGAGCAACAACCAAATTTTATTAAACATGGTACAATGCAAGCATTGGAACAACCCTGAACACTCTTTGCCATGGTTGTGAGTCATGTCCAGGTTTCTCTCTCTCTTTCTCTGTCTCTCTGGAAGAACCTTTAACACACCTTGCAGGGCTTACGGGGTTGTGCTAAAAGCTCTGTCTGGACAAAGGAAACAGTCCTTCCTTTATACAAAATCTTTACATCACATTTAGTAATGCCAACAAGACAACCCCCAGTCACTCACTCATAGTCACATGCCACTCAGGATACAATGCAGTGACCACCTCATCTCCAGAAACAATGTAATGTGAATCATCCCCTAATGGTCAAATCCATTGCAAATCATTTTTTTTCTAACTATAGGGGAATAGTCAAATTCCAGCTGTAATGTTCCTTTGTTTTTCATCCCCTATTCAGAAATCAAATGTAAGTAATCTCTGAATGACAAGGAATGGGAATATAAACCTTCCACACTCCACCTATAGGAAAAAGGCAACACCACCCTATTCAATTTCTTGCAAGTCAGCAGAGCAAATTAACTCTTTAATATCACGTGACAATGAAACATAAAGGAGTTTCTGTGGTGGTCCCTTCAAATTGACTAACATAGTATCCAGAAAGCACTGGCTGGAGAGTTACATATTGTGGAAAAGCATTTGTGAACAATAGTCCAAACATTCAGCAGTATTCTGTGGGGATAGCTGCTGACAGTAGGCTTTACCTTGCTTTCTCCATGGCTTTGTTCAACTAATAATTCTGAGGCTATGTTAATTTTCACAATGGCACAGTGGAACTTAGAGGTCATAGAAAAATTATGAACTAGTCAACTAAATACATTGTGAACATTTTGTGAACATGCACAGTTATTTAGGAAATAATATTTCACGTATTAGCAATGTGTGTTGTAAATTGACATACTATTTCTTTTTTACCATAAATTCCTTTCCATGTTTATCCTCTTTTATAAAATTATGTGATGAACTACGTTTGTAAGAAAGATTTCCAGTTGGCATTCAGTAAGGCCTGCTGGAAGGTGTGTATATGAATTAGACCATAAGATGTAGGAACCATTAGATTCATCAAAGATGTTTGACTTTAATGTTATATTACATTATGATGCCTTTCACAGTGTTGAAGAACATATAAAAACAAGATAAGCCATGGAACATATAACAACAACTATTATTTATATTGTGTCTTTATCATTAAAAAAAATAAGGTTTTTGCAGGGGTGTAAAGCAACTAAATTTCATTTAGAGCTGCATAACAGGATATTAAGTCAGGTGTGCAATGGTTGGTTAAAGAGGTATGTTATAAGGATTGTCGTAAAGGAAGAAATAGAGGTAGAGAGAAGGAATTGCACATCTGCCGATGGTGGAATGTTTTAAATCGGGAATGCTTAAGAGACCAGAATCTGAGGATTATAGACGATAAAGGAGATTACAGAGACCGGAAGGAGCTAAAGTCATGGAATGATGTTGGAGCAGGACTTGGTGATCTTTAGGAGATGGACAGAGAGCTTTGAATTGACCTCAACCTTGCAGAGGTTAAATGTGGAAAACCTTTCTGAAGTGAATTGAAGTAATCTGAGAGGCGTCCTCTAAAGGCAGCAAAGCAAAGGAGAGGTTTTCAGCAGATAACCTGAGCAAACAAAGTTGGGCATTGTTACAAATTGATAAGCTTTCACCACAATATTAATTGGCTACTTCAAATCAGAGCAGAAACCTGAAATACAAGAGCAAGCAAAGTCAAAGTGTCCTTCATGCTGTGCAGTATCATTCTTATATTACCCCTTTTTTGTTTTAATAATCAGAATTGTTCTTGTACACAACTAAGCATTCTTGATTCTCATAAGTAAAGCACATTTTCATATATAACTACTACCAATAACCTATCACCCTTGTCAAATCATGACGTTGATATGCTAAACATGTTACTTTAGATACTGAGACTTCTTGTTTTGATATTTCAGTGCAACGGAATATTCTAGATTTCCCTCAGCATGTCTCTCCTTGCAAAGAAGTTCGGGCTGCAAGCACAGAGGCAGACAAACAGCTATCAGAATTTGATGTAGAGATGAGTATGAGAGAAGATGTTTACAAGAGGATTGTTGCTCTTCAGGTGAGAATTCAATTGAACAAAGAGGAAACAGCTGCTGTGGGAAGCAGTAACATTCTTTACATCATTTTTATCTTTCAGGATTCCTTCTGATGCAGTCTTGAGTATTAGTTTTAAAGTTTAGGGCAAAACACCACTTGCAATGGCATTGCTTTGATTTAATCTCAGCTTCTCTGGCTAAAGAGAAAAAAGACAATCCTGATATCTGATGCGTCTTCAAAAGCACCTACCAAATGCAGAATCTCTGCCTTCGAAGGAAAGGGCATGGGGTATATGGGATAAGCACCACTTTTGTTACACACCAAGCAACAGACCACCCTAACTTGGAACTACAGGGGAACCTCGATTATCCGAACGAGATGGACGGGCACTATTTCGTTCGGATAATTGATTATTTGGTTAATCGATTCAATGCCTTTCCTCTGGGGCTCAGAGTTTTCTATTAAGTGTGCTCCTCGTTCAGGAGATTAGCAGCAACATAGCGCGAGAGGGCCATCGCTAGCCCTCAACACTGCCCACCGCCTGTCCAACGCTGCCCACTCCCACCCGCTTCTACCCCCGCCTCCTCGCTGGGGCAGCCAGACTGGACACCAACAACAAGACTGCTGCTGCTACTGCCTTTTGGGGGTGAGTCTCCAAATAGCGCGCACGCGCGTGTTTTGACAGGTTCCACCTTTGCCCTGTACAGGACATTGTTAGAGAAATTATCTGGGGAAGAGGGTGGTTTAGAGTACACTTCCTTGTAGAACTCCAGGGAAAGTGTGGGAAGAGAGGTTGGGAGGTCAGTCATTTAGAGACAGTGCCTGCGCTCCCATCAGTCCAGGACTGTTCCTGGCAGCAAGTTTAATCACTGTAAACAAAAGACGCGATCAGTGTTAGACACACATCTTTGATGTAATCTTTCTGTTGGAACCTCGAGATCTCCTTTGGATAATCCAATTTTCGGCTAATTGGTATTCGGATAATTAAGGTTCCACTGTATACCACTGTTCCTTCAGTGTTACTGGGTCAAAATCCTGGAACTCTCTTCCTAACAGCTTTAGGGTGGTTACCATGGTTGCAGTGGTTTAGGAAGAGAAAACAGGGAAGCTTAGACTAGTCAGTCTTGCATGAGTCTGTGAATGTTTGACAAAACTGTTAGAGTTTATTTTTGAGTTAGTTATGAACACACTTTACACACATACTTATAAACGTACATACTTATGAACATACACTCCCTTTGAGACCGATTACTAAACTTAGTGATCTTGGTCTAAGCCCCATTCTCTGCAACTGGATTCTCAGTTTCCTGACCCACAGGCCACAATCAGTGAAGAATGGGGACAATATTTCATTAACACTCAATGCTGGAGCCCCACAGGGATGTGTACTCAGCCCCCTACTGTACTCATTACTGAGTCACCAAATATCAGATTAATGCCATTTTCAAGTTCACTGATGACGCTATGATAGTTGGGCTAATCTCAGATGGCGATAAAACAGACTGCAGACGGGAGGTGGATGATCTGGAAAAATGGTGCACTGAGGACAACCTAACTCTCAATGCCGGCAAAACCAAGGAACTCATTATTGATTTTTGACGGGATGTTACTCATGCCCCCCCTTACACATCAACAGTATAGAGGTGGAACGACTGGAGAATGTCAAGCTCCTAGAAGTGGTCATCTACAATAAGCTTTCTTGGAGTCTTTGTGTGGACACACTGGTTACAAAGGCCCAGCAACGTTTCTTCCTCAGGCAGCTGAGGAAATTTGGCATGACGGCGAATACTCTTGCCAACTTTTATACGTGCACCATCGAGAGCATTCTGTCTGGGTGTATCACTACCTGGTATGGCAACTGTACCATTCAAGATCGGAGGTGGTTACAGAGAATGGTGAACAGCCTGGACAATCACAAAGGCCAATCTCCCATCTATAGAATCCATCTACCAGGCCTGCTGTCAAGGAAAGGTCGCCAGCATTCTCAAAGATCCATCCCACCCTGCTAATGGTTTTTCTACCATCTTTACAGAAGCCTGAAAAAACACACTAGCCAATTTCAAAACAGTTCCTACCCTACTGTTGTTAGAATACTGAATGGACTCAAACTCTTAACATTCGCCATACCTGGTGTTTTTGTTTTTGCTGCTGTTTACCTATTATTTACTTATCTTTGCTACTTAACTATGTGATCTGCCTGTATTGCTCGCAAGACAAAGCTTTTCATTGTGCCTCGGTACACATGACAATCAATTCAATTCAATTCAATTCAATTTAATTGATAAAGGGGAGCTAATGAATGTAGTTAACTTGGATTTTCAGAAGGCTTTTGATAAGGACCACCCCCCCCCAACCAGGAGGTTGTTTCACAAAATTAAAATCTTATGAATTAGTGATAAGTGGAAGGTTTATGGAGAGCTGTCAAGAAAATGGAATTGAGGCTGAGCCATGATCATACTAATTGGCAGAACAGGCTTGAGGGGCTCAATTGCCTGCTCCTGCTCCTAGTTCTTATTTTCTTTAAAGAATTATAAACACAATTTGCTTTTACATTAGCAGGTTCTGGGATTTGCTGCAACATTAAGTCTTAAACTGGTATTTCTCTGTGGCACAGAAGGAATGCTGAATATTGGAGATGGCATTCTTTAGATGAGACAGTAAATGGAGATCCTGTCTGCACATTGAATTGAATATTTAAACTTTTTAACAACTTTTCTTGTTGACAAATCAAAAGTAGGAACTAAAAATGTTTTGCATGGCATAAGAATTTTTTTTACACAAGAACGTCTCTTCTATATTTTAATTAGAAGGAAAGGAAATCTATTTGAGAGAAGTCTTGCTTCTACTTCAATCTGAGGGCTTGTACTTTCAGGGTCAAGTTGAAGGTCTACATCCAGAGGCCATACGCTACATGGAAAGATTACTGAAACTAGGGAAAAGAAATGGACTCCACCTGCTGAGAGAAAAGCAAGATGTAAGTAATGATAAAAATCACATTTGTAGGTGAAACCCAACCAAAGCAGAATGCTTACAATACACAATGGATTTGATATTAAGCTCCTCATGTCTACCATGTGGGATGTTAAAACTTAAAACATCACAATCCACAATAGTGTGCATGTCTCATGCCTTGAAATGACTGGATCCCTCATTTTAATATTAAATGAATGGAGTTCAGAGCCTGATTTAAACTGGGCACCTGCTGTCTGAGTTTCTCAGGGCTTGGGAAAATGACAGTGAAATGGGTATGGGAGCAGGTGGCTATGATGGCTGAGTGCTTTTTGGAGGATGTCTTGTGGGCAAGGAGGATCAGGTGAGTATCTCTCAATCAATCAATCCTCCTTATTACAGTAATATAATGTCCAGTACCAGCCAAGACAATTTGACTGAGTACAAAACATGGAAAATATGGGATTTGGGACCTTCTGGATCATGTGTCCCAAGTATCACCAAATGGATTTATCCACTATATCTTTTATAAAAATCCACACTTTTCAATTTTTTATCCTAATGTATAAATGATTAGTTAGGTTGCTATTGATATTTCTATGGTATCTAACAATCTATCCAAAGAAACTCATTATACTGGAAATACATAATTATCCCCTTTCTCCATTCAGTACATTGGGAGTTATTGAAGGGCTCACTACTCATTTATTCTATGCTTTAGGAGATCAAAGCCATTAAGAAGAGAATCAGCACTTTATGTATCGACTTCAGCAAGAACCTGAATGAGAATACAACCTTTCTGGAGTTCACACAGGATGAATTGGGTAAGAAATAAGTTACTTTATCAATGAAAAGTACGATTTGAGCCCCACATATTGAAATGAAACTGTTCATTTGTGCCATCAAATACTTTTAAGTATGGATTATTGCCCTTTAGTTTGTTTATTTGCTGTGAAGTACAACCTATCACCATAAAGGTTTCATTGTCCCTTAGGCAGACTTAGCTTGGAGTCCAACCTGGTAGTGACTCCAAGGTCCCATTTTACTCATTTTTGGATAAACTTTTAATCTGAAGACCAGATGGCAGATATTTTAAAAAAAAAAGCATGGAATTATTCAAAGAACTGAGGTTTTTGAGGTGTTCATTTAAACATTTATCCCTCAGCCATAAAAAGTATTAAGTTGATTGATGTGGTTTGGGACTTTGTGGATGTATAAGGTGCTATCTAAATGCAAGCTTTTCTTTTATTGCTTATTACATGCTGGTACCATATAGTTCAATGTACTCTGCAGATACAATTTGAACACAATGACATTGTAGAATTACACTCCCTGGTGATTCTAACCATTGGAAAAGATTTCACAACAAAGGTTTTCTCAAACACTTAAATCTTATCGTTACCTAGAAAGGCATCAAAAATGTGTGTGTTTGTATCTTCCTTAAAAACCCAAAGTATCCTTGGGTCTGCATGTCAATTTGTACTTCCAAACTGTTTGTTATTCCATTTCTTTATTCTGATTTTTTTTCCCCTTCAAGCTTGAAGGAATTGTGCTTTAATGATATGATGGTACTTTGGATTCTTGAAGGTTTTAGCCACCTCTGCGTGGGTGAGAGAAAGGAAGCGTTTTGGCAGACTGTCTTAATATGGGAATAACAGCAGGACGGTGGCACAGTGGTTAGCACTGCTGCCTCACAGCGCCAGAGACCCGGGTTCAATTCCCGCCTCAGGCGACTGACTGTGTGGAGTTTGCACGTTCTCCCCGTGTCTGCGTGGGTTTCCTCCGGGTGCTCCGGTTTCCTCCCACAGTCCAAAGATATGCAGGGTCAGGTGAATTGGCCATACTAAATTGCCCGTAGTGTTAGGTAAGGGGTATGGGTGGGTTTCGCTTCGGTGGGTCGGTGTGGACTTGTGTGGCCTGTTTCCACACTGTAATCTAATCTAATCTAATCTAATCTAACCTTTCTGTCCTCATTCGGCTAACCGCATTCTTCGAAGCAGAATTGTATGGATCTTGGTTATTTTCATGGTTTTTTTTAATCCCATTGTTTTCCTATGGGGATATTGAGACCAATTGCAGGCATGGTTGAGTTCAGATGACTCAGAGCATGCAGGGAATTGAGCTAGAAACATTTATAGCTTCAATTAGTGAATTACTAGCTGCATTTGCTAGCAAATGGATGCACCTCAGTTTGTATTCGGTGAAAGTAAATGTGATATGAGTAATCTGAATGTTTGCTGTTAATTGTTGTTGATTATGTTAATATATTGCACCACTAGGCGGTCTCCCTGATGACTTTATCAATAGCCTGGAGAAAACAGACACTGGGAAGCTAAAGGTGACTCTAAAATATCCCCACTATTTTCCCTTGATGAAGAAATGTTATGTCCCAGAAACCAGGAAGAAGATGGAGCATGCCTTTAATTCCCGCTGTATGGAGGTGAGTTAAGCTGGTCATTTGTCTTTTACATGCCATTTACATTACTGTAAATTCTGTTTGATCCAACTGTCTCTGGTGGTGTTTATGACCCACACAAGGCTCCTACCATTCTATTTAAATAATCTCACTCTGTCAGTATATCTTTTTGATCCCTTCTCCACTTTGAACTTGTCCAGCTCTCTCCTTTAAATGCATCTGTGCTAGTCTGCTCAACCAATCTGCACAGTAGCAAGTTCCACTCTGTCACTGTCACTATTCTTTTAATAAAGATGTTTACCAGATTTACTTTGTCTTTTTTTGCTTTATTTTTTACTTCAAATTCATTGTATTTCCATATTATTCTTTATATCCATTGTTTACCAAGTAAATACACATCTCTCTTTCTTTTAAATAATTAAGTGGTCAAGGTTTGCTTAAAGATTTGTAGCTCAGATGCCGGTCGTTGTATTTGTGGGTATGTTTGCTGATCTGGGAAGTTGATTTGCAGATGTTTCATCCCCTGTCGAGATGACATCTCCAATGCTTTGGAGCCTCCTGTGAAGTGCTCCTGTACTGTGTTTTCTGGGATTTATTTGGTTCCAGTCCTGCTGCTTCCAGATATTCACTGTAGTGCCTGGTATATTGGGTCTACGTCTATGTGCTTGTTGATGGACTCTGTGGATGAGTGTCATGCTTCTAGATGACAAGAACCACAAATTCAACAGGGACAATACAAATGATCATAGAACAAGCCAAACAGAGGACAGCCGAAGAATTTCTAGAAGCATGGCACTCCTATACAGACTCCACCGACAAGCATATAGACCAACATCCAATATACCGGCCACTACAATGATCAACCAGAACTGGCAACCGGGAGCAGCAGGAATGGAGCCAAATAAATTCCAGAAGACACAATACAGCAACGCTTCACAGGAGGCTCCAAAGCACTGAAGATGTCACCTTAACAGGGGACAAAACGCCTGCAATTCAACTTTGCAGCTCGGTGAACATACCCACAACTACGATAAGTAAGTGATGTATTGCAATAATATGTTCCATGTTTAGACAAACTTCTTTCCTGGATGTTATGAACTAGTTCAGATCATTTATTGACCTCCTCATAAGATAAACATTATAACTCATGTTTGAACATTGCAGCTAAGCCTGCTCCTCAACATATAGTGTACTTTTCCAGTATGAATCATTGGACTGTGATTAGAAGCAGAAAACTGGGCTGATTTTGTTTTGTCCTCTTCGTAGCTCCAACTAAGGTTACCTTGATTGCTTCAAATGAGAGAGAGGGATGGAGTGTGGGATTTTACTGTCTTCACATTATGTGATGCAGTTATTCACTGTGGAAATTCTGCAAGTGGTTTCAATATATGAGGTAGTACTTCAACTGTGCAGATATCTCTGTTAGTCCATGGAAGACTATTAGGCAGTTTAGAAATATTTCTTATTGTTGGAAACAAAGTTAAACTAATTTTCTCTTGCTTGACTAGGAGAATACAAAAATCCTTAAAGAATTGGTGGAACTTCGTACAAAGAAGGCTGGTATCCTGGACTTTAAGACCCATTCGGATTTTGTACTTGAAATGAACATGGCTAAGAATAGCAAAAGTGTCAATATCTTTCTAGGTAATGAATTTCAGTTTACGAACATATGCTTATTTTCAGTAAAGCTTGTTAAACCACCATCCTTTACATTTAACATCAGACAGGACTGATGTCAAATGTATCGAACCCTTTTGCATTCTGCTAGGTCTCTTCATCAAATTAATATACACAGTCTGGTTCCATTTTTAATTAATCCAAAACAGTGCCATAAAACTGCCCACAAATTGGCAGCCTTGATATTTTTTAAAACAAACTTGCTATGGTGTAAAAAAGGATGTAGATTGATGCTCTTAGAAATTGAGATTATGTGTAGGCACATATGAGGTAATGATCGAATTAAGTTAGATTGTGCTTTGTCCCGAAATTAAATCATGTGCATATAATCTGTACTGTTTTAGATTCTAATTTGAACTTGGAAAGAAAAGTATCCATTTATCTGATAAAAACAGGTTAGTCCCAAAAAATCATAGGGATTTATTTACTTCCCCTTTGCATTTGCTGCCATTTTGGTTGAGTTTAGTCCATCATAATCTGAGGTAACTGGCTTTCCAGCTGTCCTTCGTGGGGCCACTGCAAGCTGCGTCTGAAAGGATGTGGTTTTTCAACTTCAGTTTATTTGGTTTTCTTTTTCATTTCTTTTCCAGCAGGACCTTCTGAAGCATCACCTCCATCTGCTCCACACCAACATTCCTGACTGGTGTCCAATGTAACAGTCTCTGAATGAGGGAGCCTCATTCAGAGAAGATCTACATCTAGTTGAGAACAATATCATTACATGTAAACGTTTTCAAATTAATTTTACAGATGAATTAGCACAGAAGTTGAAACCACTTGGTGACGAGGAGAGGGAGGTGATATTAGATCTGAAGAAGGAAGAGTGTGAGAAGCGAGGGCTGGAATTTGATAATATTATAAATGCTTGGGATCTGCGCTACTACATGAACCAAGTGGAGGAGTTGAAGTACTCTGTGGATCAGAATCTGCTGAAGGAATATTTTCCGATGGATGTTGTAACTTCTGGCCTGCTGGGAATCTACCAAGATCTACTGGGATTAACGTTTCAACTAATTGAGAACATGCCTGTGTGGCATGAGGATGTAAAACTGTATTCCGTGAAAGACACTACAACTGGAGAGTTGATGGGACAATTTTATTTAGATTTATATCCAAGGTGATTTCTTAATCTTCGAGGGATAGAATTGTTCAAAAACTAGTTCTACAATGTTAAAATATCTTGCTCAGGTGAAAGGCATTGTCCATTTTGAAATTGATCAATACAATTTGATCTCTGCTCCTGTTCTGGTTGATATCATCCAGGTCAGTAGGTGAAATGGCACAATTAGTGTCTCTCTTAGATTAGGGAAGAGAAAAAAATAAGTTGGGTTCCTGGCTAGTATCCAGTAATTTTTATTAGAATGTTTTTGTGTAGATGTCAGTGGAAGTCTGGAGAACTTCTGTGTAGTGCTTGGAGATCTCTAACATTCAACTGAACCACTGAAACAGAAGGGATGTTTAAGCCATGTCTGTACAAAGACCATTCTCGCAATGTAGTGCTAAAATATCAGCCTGGATTGGGTGAGCTGTAGATCAGATTGTGCTGTGAACAAACTGTGAAATAACCAGCCAGTACATACTCGAGTTCTTTTTTTCTTTTTTAATTTTCCCCCACACTACCGCTTAAGAGTGGTAGTGCTTATATTCCACTTTTTTTTCTTTCTCTTAGCACCCATGTTGTGTGTGTGCAGGTGTGAGACAGTGAACAGGTGTACAGATCTTTATTCAATTTCCACCACCAGGAACAAAGGAAACACCAAGTGGCCAGTGACTAGCAATACCCTTTTCAAAGAGCAATGCTGTGTGATCAAAAAAGAGAAGGGGAGGGCAGGGATTAAATTAAAAGAGTTGGCGGAGGAAATAAAGCACTCCACTCCATGCAGTGTCCATCTCTCCCTGAACAACTCTAGGGAGTTGGTAGATACCGCATGCTCATTTTCCAGAGACACACGGGCTCGAATGTAGCTGTGGAAGAGGGGCAGGCAACACACTCTAGTTCTATGGATGAAAGACATGGCCACTTGAGTAAAGTAGGGGGCAGGGTGTGTGTGCTGCTGATTTCATGTGACAAATAAGAGAATTGCGTGGCTGTAGAGAAAGAACAGGAGGTAGAACTAATTAGATATCTCTTTCAAAAAAAAAGTAGAGTATATTGGGCCGAATAGCTTTCTCTGAGGTTTATGATTCTAAGATGATTTTTTTTTTTTAAACTTAGCAACAATACTTGGAGGTTTGCTCGCTGAGCTGGAAAATTCGTTTTCAGACATTTCCTCACCATGTTAGGTAACATCATCTGAACCTCCGGATGAAGCACTGGTGGCGTGGTCGGCTTTCTATTTATGTGTTTAGGTTTCCTTAGGTTGGAATGCCATTTCCTGTTCTTTTTCTCCGGGGATGGTAAATGGGATCCAAATCAATGTGTTTGTTGATACAGTTCCAGTTGTGAATTCCTAGAAACATGGCATTACGTGTGTGTCTCTGTTTGGCTGTGTTGTCTCAGTCGAAGTGGTGTCCTTCCTCATCTATATGTAAGGATACTTGTGAGAGTGGGTCATGTCTTTTTGTGGCTAGCTGATGTTCATGTAGACACCACTTCGACTGGGACAACACATCCATCCGAGGACATGCCAAACAGAGGCAAACACAAAAATTCCTAGAAGCATGGCATTCCAACTGGAACTGTATCAACAAACACATTGACTTGGATCCCATTTACCACCCCTGAGAAAAAGAACAGGACATTACATCACCACAGGAATGAAATCTAAACACATAAATAGAAAGCGGGCCATACCACCAGTACTTCATCTGAAGGCTCACTGATGATGTTACCCAGTATGGTGATGAAACATCTGAAAACGAACCTTCCAGCTCAGTGAGCAAACCTACATACCTCAACCTGAGCTATAAATCTTCTCAAGACTCAGCGACAATATATTTTGGGTGGAATAGGCCCTAAAGTAAAAACTCAACTATAATGTGTGAAAATCTGTATGGGTACATATGGATATATATGGCTGTGATACAGTGGCTTGCTAAGTTGTGTTGTAACAGGAAAGAGAAAGTATTTTTTATGTAACTGATAAAATTGTCTAGTAATTATTTATAAAATGGTTATCTCAGGGTATCCTGTCCAATTTTTATGCACTGTCAAGGATTTTTGCAAATGTAAATTGAACCTCAATAGCTGGATATTGTACTCCAGTGCTAATTGAGCTGAGCTTTTTTTTTCAAAACCTGCAACACTGTTATTCAGAAAGGTAGAAAATCGACACTTTACAAAATTTGTTTGTTAAAACCATAGAATACAAGTAAATTTGTTTTTTGAATTAAGATATCTAGAGATAAACATGTCTGAGCAGATCACAAGATTGGAAGGTGTAGGATATTAAGCTTACAAGTTATCAACTGTTGCAAAATTACAAGATGAAGAAAAGTGAAGAGTTTTATTTAGAACCAGGAACTTATCATTATGAATCAGAATAGGAAATGGTGCATAAGCTTAGCTTGGAACACATTAAGAATTACAAGAAAAATGTGGAAAGAGAGCTGAAAAGGAGTAAGTGTTATCATGGCCAAATAATTGTATCAAGGTAGAAGATTGGTGGGACAGGGGGAGAGAAAATGTTCATGGGGCTCAAAGGCAAGAGTTTGTGAAAGATGTACAACTCCTCTCTCTTTTATCATTTTCTTAAAAAGTAGAGAGTGGAGAGGTTTGAGATGTGACAGTAAATCTTTCAAGCTTTAGTTCATCAGAAAGGTGAATGTGATACAAAAATAAAATTCGATTCACACCCACTGTTGAAAACAAAATTAAAGTATGATCATTGCACAATATTTTGTTTTACAGGGAGGGGAAGTATGGACATGCTGCTTGTTTTGGGCTTCAGCCAGGATGTTTACTACCTGATAACACCAGGCAGATCACGGTGGCTGCTATGGTTGCAAACTTCACCAAGCCAACTCCCAGTGCTCCATCATTACTTCAACATGATGAGGTTGAAACCTATTTCCATGAGTTTGGTCATGTGATGCATCAGATCTGCTCTCAAGTAAGAAATTACTACCTTTAACTCTGTCATTATCATTTCTATTGTTGGTATCAATGATGTGAAACCTTAAGGGTTTTCTTTCCCTGCCACCTCTGCCGTCTCTTCTCAAAGTTCCATTTCTTGGTGTGCTGCAGTCCTCAAATCCATTGGACAAGTTGTCATTCCTCATGTGAGCTCGACAATATCACCAGGCTATTTAATTTTGGAACACGCAGCCATATTTGAATCTGATTTTCTAAACAATGACCATTAGTTCACTTTTTAGCAATGGTCAGTGGTAGACCATTTTGGACTGGGAATGCTGACTGATATTCTTCATTTACACAGTTTTACCAGCTTGCCTTCATTGTTCTTCTTAAAGCTTGAATGTGCAAATAACGTATCCTTTTATTTTGCTTCTTGAATTGCCAGACTTCGCTGTAGACAAGATCAAGTAATAACTAGCTCTTGTGGATCTTGAACATATTTATTTTAATATTCTACATCGTTTTGTATCTTAGCTGAGGAGGACTTAGTTGAGATGTTCGGCCTTTGGTTGTGCCTTATGTTTGAATTCAGCACCTTGATTATATTTAGCAGATTGCATGATAAATTGTTCTCTGTACAATTAAGCAACATCCTGTGTTCCTTGAAGTGAGTTCAGGCAGTAATCGTATTATTGTCTGACAGGCTGAGTTTGCCATGTTCAGTGGAACACATGTTGAGCGAGATTTTGTGGAGGCTCCATCTCAGATGTTGGAGAACTGGGTTTGGGAGAAGGAACCATTACTCCGAATGTCCAAACACTACAAAGATGGGAAGATGATTCCACAAGATCTGCTGGACAAACTCCTTAAATCAAGGCTGGCTAATACCGGTAAATATTGACACTGTTTTTCACATCTGTATAACCTTACAGCAAAGTAATTAGTGAGGAAAATTTAAGAGCTCACAGACTTTGTTTCTTTTTATCCATATTAAGTTACTTTTAATCTTTGCAGATATTGCTAACAGACTTACCAATATTTGTAATGATGCTGTTGTTAAAAAACAAATAATTTTTCTCCCTATCCTTGTTGAATAGGGCTCTTTAATTTGCGACAGATAGTTTTGGCAAAAGTTGACCAGTCGCTGCACATGAGCACAAATGTGGATGCTAAGGAAGAGTATGCCAGGTTATGTAAAGAGATAATGGGAGTTCCAGCATCACCAGGTAACCAAACCTTTTCACTTTGGCTGCTGCTGCTTTGAAATGCGGTACCTTGGCATAGACCTTGGCAAAACCAGAACCCTGCTTATCTGTATTGTGTAGGTGCTGGCATTTTTAACCCATCTATCAAGTGAGCTGCTATTTCTTATTATTGAGCCTCCCAATTTAACAATGAAATAAAGAACATCATGAAGCAATACTTGGGTGTACCCATTCTGTAACGTAATGCACATCTGTCCAAATCTAATGGAAATATAACACAAAAACAAGGCAGTTAATTCACTTTTTAAAAAGAATTTGGGTATATGAAATAATATTGTAACTGTTTATATTTTTCAGGAACTAATATGCCAGCCACATTTGGGCATCTGGCAGGGGGCTATGATGCCCAGTATTATGGTTATCTCTGGAGTGAGGTTTATTCAATGGACATGTTCTACACCCGATTTCGCCAAGAAGGGGTCATGAGCTCAAAGGTACTGATGGATTTTTAACTCTGAATCGAGGTTGTAAATTTACCAGTATCTAAACCTGTAACTGAATTGTTCCTTCCAGGTTTACAAAATTGGTTACTAAATGCTGATCAGAAACAATAAACCTGACCCTTTTTGTTGTTTCTTTTGAGGCAGATTAGATTGATTCCATGCACTGTCTGGAAGTGTGGTGGAGGCAGGGTTCATTTGAAGCATGAAGGAGAATCTTGTTTCTATGTAAATAATTGTTCAATATGCAGAAGTTTGGTGCTAACTCTAGATTCTCCAGATAGCTTGGTGGAGGCACGACAGCCCAAATGTCCTTCTTCTGGTCTGTATGAATTAAGACCATAAGACATAGGAGCAGATGTAAAGCCATTCGGCCCATCGAGTCCACTCCACCATTCAATCATGGCTGATGGGCATTTCAACTCCACTTACCCGCATTCTCCCCGTAGCCCTTAATTCCTTGTGACATCAAGAATTTATCAATCTCTGCCTTGAAGACATTTAGCGTCCCAGCCTCCATGCACTCTGTGGCAATGAATTCCACAGGCCCACCACACTCTGGCTGAAGAAATGTCTCCGCATTTCTGTTCTGAATTTACCCCTTCTAATTCTAAGGCTGTGTCCACGGGTCCTAGTCTCCTTGCCTAACGGAAACAATTTCCTAGGGTCCACCCTCTCCAAGCCATGTATTATCTTATAAGTTTCTGTTAGATCTCCCCTTAATTCTGAGAGTCTGAAGTGACTTACTTTGGGAAAGGGGGTGTAGGACTGTACAGGCTTGCAGCATAGAAGAAAATTACTCAGCTCTCCTAATTGTACTGGCCTCTTGCAGGAGCAATCCAAAACAATCTCCCTACCATATCTCTCCCCATAGCCCTCTATTTTTCTTTACCTCAAATATTTTAACAGCTTTCCCTTGGAAAAAATATAGTGGATTCCAGTGGAATTGCTTTCTGTGATAAAGGAGCAGTTCATGTTTCAACAGTTCTCTAACTGAAGAAATATTTCTCAATCTCTCTTACTTCTGGTGACCATTTTAAATTAATTATTTTCATTACTGAGTCCCTGTTTGAATGTTTACCTACGCACACTTCTAAGTTTAGAAAAAGGCTGATACTCTTCTCTGCTCAGAAATTTGAACGTTATTCTAATTTTCTCGTTCCTATGTCCTGTTGCGACCTACATTGTGGACTGATTGCAGTTCATGAGTACGGTTACATATCAAAGCCAAACAGTTTGGTTTCCATTTCCATGCCAACGTACAGTATCACTGCCAGGTTCCAATCTGAACACAAGGAAACTAAAGTGTTGCAAGGCTTTCCTCCCCCACCCTGCCCCTATCAGGAAGTTGCTTTACACAATTGTGGTTTGCATCATATGAAATACAACACAATTGTATCATCAAGACATGTTAAAAAGGCACAAATGTTTGGGGATGGTACAAGAAAGTGTAAGTGAGGGAGAAAATCGGTTATTAACTGGCCTGTGCTTACTTGTTATGTACTTATAGCCTGTCGGATCTTGTAAACCACTATAATTATTTTTAATGTTACGAGAAAGGTATTCCCAACAGTATAAATTAATACACAACAAAGAATGCTTAGCAAAGGAAATATATATTCGTCCCAGTAGGTTCTTACTGGTGGTTATGCTCCATACCACCTTCTCTCATTTTAATTCATCTAACCTTATCAGCATATTCTCCCAATAATTTTTCCCAAATATTTTTCTACCTTCCCCCTAAGTGCATCTATGTTATTTTGCTCAACTACTCCCTTTGCGCTCAGAGATCTACTGGCAGCCTGAGGCAGTGGCATAACAGGAATTTGCTAGTGTTCCTCACAATTTACAGCCTGATACAACATAAAATTATCCTTTGTTCATTCCAGTTATAAGCTTGCTCGTTGGGAATAAAACTATAATATAATCATTGTTAATAATTATAATCTACTGTAACTCAAATGAAAGTAGATCCTGTTCACTTTGAAAAGAACCACAGAATCTGCTCATTTTGCGCTTCTTTTCCTCTAGGTTGGCTTGGATTACCGGAACTTTATTCTTAAACCAGGTGGTTCTTTAGATGCCGAAGATATGCTGAAAAGTTTCTTGGGGCGTGAACCAAAGCAGGAGGCTTTCCTTCTGAGCAAAGGGTTGAGTGTGGATCAGGACAGACACTCCGCCCCTTCTGCCTGTTGAGATAGTTTATTTCAATGTGCACTATTTGAATGCTGCTGTCTTTCCACTGTGGCACAGGAATCTCTCCTTTCATCACCTGCTTTCCAAAAGGATTATTTCCAAATCATAATTTGTTCAATAACTGAAAGGGGTTACTAGAGCTCCCATACTGTAGCAAAAACCTTGCTTTAAATAAAAAAAAAGATAAATTCAGATTTTTTAAAATTGTAATCTTTGGGTAATTGTAGAGGAACAAAGGTGTGAGAACCGAACTCTTTTTCACACAAGTCAACCATTTACTGTAACAACTGGAGTTGGAAGTATTTCCTTCTGCTGGACATCTGTGTGAGAGAGAATTGCATGTGGACAATCTTAGGCTTGTGATGCCTTCCAGAATAGTAACATCTAAACTAAATGGCTGTGCTTCACTTGTTAAGCGAAAGGCACCAAAATTCATTCTCATGAGAAACTGCAAAATTTAAAAGAGATAACTGAAAGAATTTCCACACTTTGTTAGTAATAAGTATTTTCCTTTACAAAACTTTTAACAAAAGATAGGAGCATTAATTGTAATTTGAACAAATTATTAGGTTAATATTAGAATGTAAACATTGTCATTACTAAGAATAAACAGGGCAAACCTCTTTGTTTAATACACTATTCTCTAAGCGTTACTCCATAATTTTTTTTAAAAATGCAGTGAATGTTCATGGAATGTGATTTAATTATATGACCCTGATAATTTGAAATTATGGATAAAGTTTCCAAATGGTTTGTCCCATGTAGTACATGGCCACAAAAACCAGGAACATGCCCAGTCTCTATCTAAATAGTTGATCACAACTGGAAACATTGTGTTTAGCTTTCACACCTGGTTTAAAAGGAGTTGGAGAAGTTTAGGAAAATTTATTTGCATCCTAACTCCTGAATGTTATTCAATAACCTTATTAGAAAATCTGATGCCTGGTGATGGGAGGAAAGCTTCTGCTGTCTGTGGAATTGCATCTGAGCATAAAAATAAAGACAACAAATAGTGAAGAAATGGAATTGAATTTAATAATGCAGTATATTCTTATTACTTTGGTCCCAGAACAGTTTTTGGCAAAATGGGTGTGGACTAGCTAACTATATGTGATGTGGTTTGCAATATTTATACTTTGAGCATAGGAAAGTTTATTTGCATAATCAGAGGTAATGGTATTTTATTTGGGAGAATATTCCCTCACTTTTTGCCCAAGTTTGCAGTCCTAAGTAATGGTTTTTTGGAGTATAACTTGCAAGTCTTCCAGTGTACTGGCTGTAAATGACCTTCTCTGGGTGACTTCGGTTGGGGCATTTAATCAGACCGGAGTGTGGTGGGTGGTCATCCCCTCCAACTTGCTCCTCCGCTCCTATTTAATTATGTGGTGTGAAGGTCTGTAAACTGTCTTCCCATCACCAGTTAAGATCCTTAACTGAGTAATTAATGCTGACTTAAAGGCCTCATCTCTGCTGCAGCTGATGTTAACACAGTAGGGAATGTGGGAGCTTACGAAGCAGGTTGCTTGTCAACTCCTTAGGTACATTCAAAGATATTCACTTGCTGATCAAGGGACTCAACATTGGGAGGCGTTGATTGCGGAAGTGCTGAAAACCAACCATGTGCCCCTCTCTTAGGTCTCAGGAAGGTGTCGTACCACCAACAGTGACTACTATTTCCCTTTAAAAGAACTGCTGGACTCTTTGATTGCCTGTCAACTCTGTGAGGGTAACATCTGCCCAGGCATAAAGGCTTTGACAGAAAGCCTGCCACTATCCAATTAAACCCTCAGGTGGCTGTCAGTTGACAGACTTTCCCTTAGAGAGGTGATGTAGGTCTCTTGGCATCCTTCAGTAGGCAGACAGGACCTCTATCACTTCTATTAAAATATCTCCCACTGTGTTACAAGATGAGTTAAATGTTCGAGATCATACATCCAGACCTGATGAGTCCCTGATTGCAGCTTGGTCAGTTCCTGAACGTATTTCCTCTAAGCAGGTGCATATTGGAATAGCCTTTTCCTCCTTGATATTTTCTCACAAGGGAGCAGCATTAAATGTTATCTCTAAACATGTTGCACAGTTAAATGCACTGCACATTGAACCGTGGAGCATAAACTGAGCAGCTGGAGCCCAAATGAAGCAGGGTGTATATGGCCTTCTGCAGTGTAATGAGTGTAGACTACATTATGAAGAACTGTGATCATTGTGGAAAAGGTTTTCTGTTTTAAACAGGATTTATAATCTATGGTCAGTTTAAAAAAAAACATCTGTTTTGGTAATCACTGTAGCTTTGCCATCTTTTAGTCAGAGAGATGCTGCTTAACTTGTTTAGTGAATAATATCAATGCAGTAAATTAATGACAAGATTTTATTGTATGTGGCATTCAATTGTTCCTCTATAAAAAACAACTAATACAAAGGTACAATGACTTACTTAATCCTTTGTCACAGGTCAAAATCTCTCAATATCCATGTGATTTCTGTATTTTCAGTGGGACATTAGGTCAGAAACATTTTTTTTCTAATCACAAGGCAAAACTGCTGATGTGGCTTCAGTCTTTTCCATTCCATCCTGCCTGCCCTTCCCCCAACACCCGAACACACAATTCTCATCCATTATTCAACTCTTTCCATTATTATATTGTCCTCTGACAAGCTGGCATTTTTTGGTGTATTTCTAGTTGTGTGGTTGCCTAACTAATAGCAAGAAAACAATTGGGAATACAGTAAAGCATTACTAGAAATAATTATATTAACAGATAAGGCACATTCAAAATATGAAATGAAGACCTCCCTGAGTAGTAGTCATGAGGGATATTTAGCAAGTGATGATCCTGGCTTTCAAAACCTCAGATTTACGCTAGACTTAACTGGAGTATGTGATGCAAGTTTTTTAATCAAACAAAGTTTGATACAAAGGATGCTTTAATACACTGCCAGTTGGGTGTGCACGCAGAGGCCCACGTCTACCTATTTTCAGCATAAAATTGCTCCTGATGGGAGCATCAATGTTTTGCTGCATCTCACACTCACACTCATACTCAGGCTCCACAAACCATGTAGTTATGTACTCTACAGTTTTTGCATGGTTTGTGTTCGAAGAACAATGGGAATATTGCCTCCTACCAGGAACAGTGTATCACTGGAACACTACCATTCAATAAATGCATTTATAATCTTACTGATTCAAGTGGGGCTGTATTAAGCTATTTTTTTGGATTACACCTTAAATGAATGTTACTTTAAGATGTTGATGTATAGATAATCCTACCAGAAATAAACCTTTTAGAACTTGGCAATAAAACTTAAATTTGAGATTAATTTAATTGTGTTTTTAATTACTTCAGATGTGATGAAGCTGTTTAAGATTGCTTTCTGCTGCCTAACCTGCTAAGTGAAGACTTCTATTTTTCACCTCACTCACTCACACTCTCTCTTTCTCTCTCCCGCACACACACCCTTCCCCATTTTCTGAACACACTGTTTTCCATGGGTACTCTCTTCCCTTTAACACCTTTTGCAAGATAAACCATTAATCTCTCCTGTGAATTCAGACCAGTGTCAGTGAGTTTTGGACAGCATGGAATCTACAGGTAACATCGCAGCTGAACTTTGTTCTTTTTGATATATGACATGCAAGCTTTCCAGTAGGATATTTTGACTAGCACTTGGGAGAAGGAACCCTGATTACATTTCTCTCCCTGCTGCAGTCCACTGCTATGATCACTTGGCGTGTAACATTAAAATACAATCAATTGTTCGGATCTGATTCTAAATTAAATCCACACTGACAAAAGTATACATTCCTAATTGTAAATGTAAGAGCCTCTTAGTGTCTTGCTGCACAAAGATGACTAGAATTGAGCATAATTAAATAAATCAGTGGAACAGCTGCTGTAGAAATGAGAAATTCAGGTAGGCATGTCAGTTTATTATTGCAAGAGAGTGAACTGAAGTAACTGACCAAAGACTGTGAGAACATTCTGATTTTAGATGCTAAAGTAGTAAGTTTTACTCCATTTCACAGAACTTGCCAAATTAAAGTAAAAGAAATTGTCATTATCAAAATGTCAATGTTTAAAGCCCAGCATTTATTAAACTAAAAATGGCATCATTATCACAACCCTGACGAATGCAATAGTGCACAGAATATCTTCCTGAATACATAGATAAGCAACATACAAAAACACAGATTTAAATTCAGCCACAGATGAAATATACGCTGCCAGTTTGGGAGCTTTTCTTTTTAAGCCAACAATGTTCAGCAATGCAGTAATGGCAAGCCATAAAAATCAATAACTGGCAGAAGTAAAAGACCGTATTGTTAAGCTACCCTAGTCCAAAGCCATCCCCAACATTGAGGAATGCTTTAAGTTGCCCCGACCCAACCCCAGAACTAACCTTCCTAAATCTTGCCTTTCAAATTCCCCTCCACTTTCATGGTTCTCAGTTTTCTTTGGTTAAACATTTATCTATGATTGGCTTAGTATCCTTTCTGGATTACACCTATGCAAAATATTCTGGACATTTATCAATGTTGTATGTGCTATTTTATAAATTGTTGGCAGATCTGACTTAGTGCTGTATCTCCACAATCCAGCACAGGGGGCCGACGTGTAATTTAAGGTTAATTCTCCAGGTACTGATTCTCTATCCATCGCCTTTTTCATAGAAAAATTGAATCCTCACAATGTGGGGGCAGGCCACTCAAGTCCACATCAACCTTCTGAAGAGCATCCCACACAACAAACCCTCCAATACCTTGTATTTCTCATGGCTTACCCACGTAGACTGCAGCCTTTGGATTGTGGGAACAAGCCCACAGGGGAAATGGGCAATCTCCACATAGACAGTATGGAATTGAACCTGAATCTCTGGTGCTATGAGGCAGCAGTGCTAACTGCTGAACCACTTTTGAAGGTAATCTGGTTTTGCAATGGTATATTGGTTAAGGCAGTACATTAGGAAAGTTGATTGCTACTGTCAAGAGCCTATTACTGTCTGGATTTAGAGAGATCTTTTATAAGATGCAAAAGGGGATTGACAAAGTACTAACAGAAAGGCTGTTTCCTTTTGTGGGACAACTTAGAATGAGAGGTCATGTTTTAGGATAAGGGGTAGCAGATTTAAAACCAATGAGAGAAAATGACTTCACCTAAAGGATCATTAATCTGTAGAATTCAGAGAGAGATTTTTAATTAGTACTGGTATGAGGAGTTGTGGAAGGAAGGCAGGAAAGTGAAGTTGAGGCCAAAATGAGATCAGCTTTATTCATATTGAATGGAGGAACAGGCTTGAGGGGGTGAATTGCCTAATCCTGCTCCTAGTTCTTATGTCCTGTTTATTCTAAGCTGCTCAGGTGGTCTGTGCACACCTACTGGCTTCTGGTTCCAGAGGTTGCTGTCATGAGGTCTGTGCAGCAGCTGCAAAGGTTAGAGGCAACACAGGTGGTAATGCCACTGCCTCTGAACCAGAAAGTCCAGGTTCAAAGGAAACTTGCCACAGGCTGATTTAAAATAGCAGGAGGCAATGAGGTAGTGATAAAGTGCTGGGCTAGTAATCCAGACTCCCCAGGCTTCTGGTCTGAGGACATTGGTTCAAATGTCACCATATGGGGAACTTTGAATTCAATAAAAACCTGGGACAAAGAGCTAGTCTAATGGAAATCATATATCACCTAGAGTCCTACAGTACAGAGACAGACCCTTTGACCTAAACTAATCAATGCTAACCAAAATGTCTGTCCATACTATCCCCATTTCCCTGCGCTTGGCTTATATCCTTCTAATCCTTTCCTATCCATGTATTTGTCCAAATGCCTTTTTAAATGTTATTAATGTACCCGCCTCAATCACTTCCACTGGCAGCTCAGTCCATATGCATACCACCCTCTGTGAGAAAAGGTTGCCTCGCAGATTCCCTTTTGTTCTTTCCCCTCGAACTTTAAACTGATGTCCTCTAGTCCCCAACCCTGGGAAAAAAACTGAGGGCATTCACCCTATCCATGTCCTTGCAAAATAACTTCTCAACTTCTTTACTCAGTCCTGTCTGATGAAGGCCAGTGTACCAAAAGCCTCTTCACTGCCCTGTCTACCTGTGATTGTTGTGAAAAACCTGTCTAGTTCACTAATGCCCTTTAAGAGAGGAAATCTGCCATTTTTACCCAGTCTGACCTATATAGCCACTGCCTCTGGTTTGAAATTGCATTGGATTCAAGTCCCATCTGCCCTGGAAGTGTGTTATAGCATGTCTGAATGGGTTGATTTTAAAAATCTATATAATTGCACCAATAGGGTAGTTTTGTGCGTGTGCTTGATTAGTTAAACTTGGTGCAGATTCAAAAGAAACAAGCTGTAGAAGTAGGTGGAAGTTGCTATAATCACGAGAGAACACTTTAGAGCATTGAGTAAATTGCTGTTAAATTCCAGATTTAAACTGGTGAGTCACCTCAGCATAGCTCTGAGATACAATCTATCTGTTGTATATTTTATTAGTTAAATATACCATATTAACTATTCTTTACAACATAATTATTTTCTTATTGAAAAATGCCTTAGATCCACTAGATCTTTTTTTGTAAAGTAGAAATGGATTATTAGATAAATGTATATCCCAGAGTGAAATGTTCACAGTCACACTGTACATGTGTCTAATAAACAAAGTATCGGTTTCAGTCCAGCAGCCAGAAATCCTCCATGAAGCTCCAGCTTTTTTATTCTAGAGTATGATTATTCCTAACTAAGGGGGACACATATAACAATAGAGTAAATGGTGTGGAACTACAATGCTTCAGTTTACCTGGGAAAGCAAAAGGAAATGTGTCGGGAATCCTGATTACTGCCTTTTTATATTAACAACTGACAGGTGTTCTTGTGAATTACATAAAATTTCCCCTAATGGGGTCTTTTGGTGGTAGTGTCCTAACTCCAGAACCAGGAGGCCCATGTTCAAATCCCACAACATAAGGGTAGTTGTGGGAGCTGACATAACATTCTGCACAGGTTGATTAGAAAAGTAGATTAAATTACGAAAAGGTTTTCCCTCCCTGGGGCTCTTGCATAGTGGTAGTGTCCTTACCTTTATGGCAGTAGGCCTGGTTCAAGTCCAACTTGCTCCAGAGGTGTGTCATAACGTCTTGCACATGTTGATTAGAAAATAGGTTGAAAAATAAACGTGTTCCCCCAGTGGGGTTCTTTGTGCAGTGGTATTTTCCCTTCCTCTGGACCAGAAAGCATGTCTCATATCAACTTTGAACAACTTATTTAAAATATCTCAACGTGTTGCCCCAAGGATTCTTAGGGTGCAGTAATAGAGTCATACAGCATGGAGACTGACCCTTTAGTCCAATCAGTCCACACTGCCAATGTTTCCAAACTAAACTCATCCCACCTCTCTGCGCTTTGCCCATATCTCTCCAAACCTTTCCTATTCATGGACTTATCCAAATGTCTTTTAGACATTGTTACTGTACCTGCATCCACCACTTTTTCTGGCAGTTCACTCCACACACGAACTTTGTAAAAAGGTTGCCCATTACGTCACTAGTAAATCTTTCTTCTCTCACCTTAAAACAAATATACTCCTGCCCCTAGTTTTGAACTCCCCCAACCTATGGAAAAGACCCTTGTCATTCACCTTACCCATGCTCCTCATGATTTTATTTCTAGTGAAAAAAGTCTCAGCCTTTCTGGTCTATTTTTATATCTCAAACCCTCCTTTCCCGGCAACATCCTGGTAAATCTTTTCTGAGCCCTCTTCAGTTTAACAATATCCTTCGTATAGTAGAGCAACCAGAACTGCTCACAGGACTCCAGAATGTTTTTCAAGTCACAGCTGCTCCAGAGTTGTTTCAAAATATATATGAACAGGTTGATTAGAGAATATGTACAACATGATCTCTCAATATATCACCTTTCTTAAAGGAATACTATTAATGAATTGAAATTAGAGAATTGTAGCCAAGGGGTTGATTTCTACTGGTTTTATATTCAATTTATATGGACATGCGGCAGCATAGTGGTTAGCACTGCTGCCTCACAGCAGCAGGCACCCCGAGCTTGATTCCATCCTCGGGTGACTGTGTGGAGTTTGCACATTCTCCCGGTGTCTGTGTGGGTTTCCTTTGGGAGCTCCGGTTTCCTCCCACAGTCCAAAGATGTGCAGGTTAGTTGGATTGGCCATTGCTAAATTGGTCATGCTTAAGTGTCCAGGGGATGTTCTGGCTAGGTTGATGTGCCATAGGAATTGCAGGGTTACAAGGATGGGTTGGGGTCAGGGTTGGGATGCTGTTTGGAGTCTTGGTGTGGACTTGATGGGCTGAATGGCCGGCTTGCACACTGTAGGAATTCTATGATTCTATGTTTAAATCAAGTACTTAAATGGAATAAGTGCCCCCTCCTTCCTTTCACAAAAGGACACATTTTAATGGAACTTCATGAAAAAGCAAAATTTCCACAGGAATAGTTTCTACCTCTTACAGATATTTTTTATGTTCAGGTATGTTATGCCATTCCCCGGGAGCAAGGGTGACTATCAACCTAGGCCTTCTGATCCAAAGGTAGGGACACTCGCACTGCATCACATGAGGCCGAATATTTGAAGAGGAACTGGGGAGACATCTCACCTATAGATATTTTATGTTGTGGAGGCGCCAGTGTTGGACTGAGGTGAGCAAACTTAAAAATCACACGACACCAGGTTACTGTCCAACAGGTTTACATATTTGAAAGCACAAGCTTTTGGAACGCTGCTCCTTCATCACGTAGCTACTGGGGCAGGATCATAGGACACAGAATTTACAGTAAAAGATCATAGTCTCAGAAACTGATGTGATATATTGAACAAACCTAGATTGCTGTTAAGTCTTTAATTTTTTAGAATGGGGTTGCAGATTTTGATTCATTAACATGTAAATCCCAGAACTTCTTTCAAGTCACTTTCCTGAGAAACTTAAGGTTATTCCATGAGGATGGCCTCAACTGGAATCTCAGATTCATGTTACATTACAGGTGACTACACACATACACACTCTATCAGGTGCACACACACACACACACACACAAATCCCTCCCCCCCGCCACAATCACACTTACGCACGCACCCTCTCACAGGCATATGCTCCATCACATTCACACACACACACTCTATCAAGCACGCATGCATGCATGTACACACACACACTCCCTCTTTCATTCTGTCTCTCCCCCACACGCATGCATACATACATATAAGTCTATGGGGTGAATTTGCATTTGCAGATACATTCCATTTTGTTCAAAAAGCACACAAACTGTAGGCACTCAATCCATGTGACATTTTATAAATTTCTACTTTGGAAATAGAACCAGTCTGACTCAAGATTGGAACACCTTTAATGCTTGTCTGAGCTGAGATGTCACCTTTTTTATAAAACCTTAAGTTATCTCAAGAATGTGACTTGAAAGAAGTTCTGGGATTTAATGAATCAAAACCTGCAACCATTCTAAAAGATGAAAGACTTACCATCAATTTAAGTTTGTTCAACATATTGCATCAGTTGTATGACACTATAATCCTGCTCAGCTAGCTACCAGTTGAAGGAGCAGTGTTCCAAAAGCTTGTACCTCCCAATAGACCAGTTGGATTATAACCTGGTGTTGTGTGATTTTTAACATTGATATTGTAAATCAAACTGTTCAGACATGTTCTGACACACCTGGTAAATAGCCAGCAGGAAAGCTTTTGACGATCAGAACAATGGCAAATAGAATTTAATCTTGATAAATGTGAGGAGATGCATTTTTGGAAGACTAAAAAGCAACGGACTACATAATGAATGGTAAGACAGCAAGCCATTCAGAAGGTCAGAGACACCATGGTGTGCATATCCACAGATTCCAGAAGGCAACAGGACAGATTAATAAGATGATTAAGAAGGCATATTGGATAGTTGCCCTCATTAGTCAAAGCATTGAATATAAGATTTTGGAGGTTATGATGGATAAATGAAAATACTGCAGATGTTGTTAGCTGATATTAACCAGTATTAAATCAAATATTATACAAGGACTTCCAGAGATCTAGTAAAGTGGCTGCTCTTGACATGAAAACTACATTTGACCGAGTATGGCATCAAGGAATCCTGGCAAGATGGGAGTCAATGGATTTGGGGCAAACTCTCCACTGGTTGGAGTCATACCTGGCCAATAGGAAGATGGTTATGGGTTGTTACAGGTGAATCATCTTAGGTCCAGGACATGTCTGCAGGAGTTCCTCAGGATAGGGTCCATCTTCAGCTTCTTCATCAGTGATCTTCCTTTCATCATATAGTCAGAAGTGGAGAAGTTTGCTGATGATAACACAGTATTCAGCACCGTTCATGACTCCTCAGGTAGTCAATATCCAAATGCAACAAGACTTAGGCAATATCCAGGTTTGGGCTGATAAGAAGCAAGTAACATTCCCACCATACAACTGGCAGACAATGACTGTCTCCCAAAAGGAGAAAACCTAACCATTGCCCCATGACATTACCATTACTGATTCCCCATTATCACCATCCTGGGGGTAGCCACTGACCAGAAACTGAACTGGACTAAGTACTGGAGCTACAAGAACAGGTCAAAGGCTAGGAATCCTGTGACAACTAGTTTACTTGCTGACTCTCTAAAGCCTTTCCACTATTGATAAGGCACAATTGAGGAGTGTAATAGAATATTCTCCACTTGCTTGGATGGGTGCAGCTCCAATAACAGTCAAGAAGCTTGACACCATCTAGAACAAAGTAGCCTACTTGACTGACATCACACCTATGAACATTCAACCTCTCCATCACTGACACACCCAGTAAATGTTGTTCATTCATGGGACATGGGAGTCACTGTCTACCCAGCATTTATTGTCTATCCCTAGTTGCCCTGAGAAGGTGGAGGTGAGCTGTGCTACAGATATACGCTAAGGTTCATGAGACAGCACCTTCCAAACCCACAACCACTTCCATCTAGAAGGATAAGGGCAGCAGATACATAACAACATCAACACCTACAAATTCCCCTCCAAACCTAACTTGGAATAATATGAACATTCCTTCATTGTCACTGGATCAAAATCTTGGAACTGCCACCTTTTCAAGAATAACTGAGATGGACAATAAATCTTGGCCAAGCTAGCAATGCCCATATTCAATGAATGAATTTAAAAATGCTGTCCTTTCTTAAAACACCATTACCGATAAATTGGAATGAAAACTTCACTCAAAGAAATCATGGCTAAGGCAAACAGATTTCTATCTCTTTTATTTTCAATTAATCTGATGCTTTCACTACTTAATACATGTGCCTTGAAGTGGACTGGAAGAAAAGTAAACACAAAAACTCCAAAGGAAAAGTTAGCACTTTAAATTGAAATTCAATTCTGATCATCAAACTCCAGCTCAGAGGAACAGAAACGGGCAGTCAGACCATGACCCCCTGCACTGCCCACTTGATTTCTAATCAAGATCCATATCAGGAAGTGCACTTCTGTGGATGCTGCCCAAGGATCTGCTGTTTGAGACACAAAGGTCAAACCACACATTTCTTTCCATTACATTCACACATAGAGAATGGGCATCTGGAGAGGATCAGGCCATGAAACAAGTTGGCAGTCTATTAGTCAGAGTAGCCGTAGCCTCCAAGTACAAAGTGGTGGACTCAGGATCCACATAAAAGAAATAAGGGGGGTGGGGAGTGCACTTACAAAGCACTTTCATTAACATCCGTCATCTCAAGGACCATCCTAGCAGATTATGTATCTCTGAATAGCAATAATAAAATTGTACAGCAAGGAAACTGACCTTTCGGTCCAACTCGTCCATGCCGACCAGATATCCAAACATATTCTGGATTAGTGGTGCTGGAAGAGCACAGCAGTTCAGGCAGCATCCAAGGAGCAGCGAAATCGACGTTTTGGGCAAAAGCCCTTCATCAGGAATGAAGGCAGTGAGCCTGAAGCGTGGAGAGATAAGCTAGAGGAGGGTGGGGGTGGGGAGAAAGTAGCATAGAGTACAGTGGGGGAGGGGATGAAGGTGATAGGTCAGGGAGGAGAGGGTGGAGTGGATAGGTGCAAAAAGAGATAGGCAGGTAGGACAAGTCTGGACAAGTCATGGGGACAGTGCTGAGCTGGGAGTTTGGAACTAGGGTGAGGTGGGGGAAGGGGAAATGAGGAAACTGCCTTTCTGCTCCTTGGATGCTGCTTGAACTGCTGTGCTCTTCCAGCACCACTAAATCCAGAATCTGGTTTCCAGCATCTGCAGTCATTGTTTTTACCTCGTAGATATCCGAACATAATCTAGTCCCACTTGCCAGCATTTGGCCCACATTCCTCTAAACTCTTCCTATTCATATTTTCATCCAGATGCCTTTTAAATGTTGTAATTATACCAGCCTGCACCACGTCCTCTGGCAGCTCATTCCATATACGCACCGCCCTCTGCGTGAAATATAGGAGACGCAGCATTTAACTTGTATACAGCAAGACCTCAAAAACAGTAACATGATAATGACCAGGTAATCAGTTTAATGTAATAAAATCTAAATATTGCAGATACTGGAGATCTGAAATAAAAGCCGAAAATGTTGGAGAAACTCAGCTGGTCTGGCAGCAGCTATGGAGCGCGAAATTGAGTTAACATTTCAAGTTCAACGTAACTCGAGTTCAAGGTAAACTCTCTTTTCACTCTCTCAACACATGCTGCTGGATCTACGCAGTTTCTTCAGCACAATCTTTTTGATGTCGGTTGAGAGATTTAAAACTAGCTCGGGACACGAGTAGAACTCCCCTACACTTCTTCTAGAATAGTGAAATTGAATCTTTTAATGGGTGCAGATGTTAATTATACATATTTCCCCCCCTTAACCGCTCCCCTTCAGAGTGACTATTACCTCTGCAGCAGGTGGAACACTACCAAGGCACAAGTTATATTTGCAACAAGACTATGACTCTATGACTATAAGACATTGCCCCTTTAAAGAGAAAATCTCCAGTGCAAAACTACTGAGATTGTTGGACATGACTGAATAAATTTACTGTAAAGCGGATTACTGTTTAAGAGCATATTTTACTTATTACTAAGACGGAGCACACTCAGACTGATGTAATGGCTCCGCAATGATCTCAGAGTCTGACTCACTTTCATGTTTTTTTTGCACTAAACGGCTTTAGCTTTAAACCCAGTTTAAATACCGGCTTAGACACACAACAACCCACCAGCTGATTGGGTGGAAAACGCGGGGGTTCCCTTGCATGTCTAATCTGATTGGTTCGTAAGATTTCCCAGCAGGCAAAATTACGCGGGAAAGGAGTCAGAGGCAAAAGCACTTAGAAGGACTTGGATTTTCCATCTTTTCCTTGGAAAGAGAAGAAGAATTCAATGTATATCATTATGTCCGGGAGTGCGAGTTGCAATTCGCCCAAGCGGATGGTTGTCTCTGTCATTAAAGCCACACCGTTTCAATCCAAGTGTGGCACCGAGGAATTAAATTTGGGGGATTTCTCAATGGTTTTTCCCTACAAATGGCCGGAAAACTCCAACAGTATGAGTCTGAGTCCGACCCCCAGCATTGGATCGACAGGGTCCGCTTCGCCCAGGCAGAGTCCTGATATCGCCGCCTACAAGGTAAAGGGGGCTTGGGTTGTCTTATTCCTGTCGCATAAACAGATCTTCGTGGAAATGTGCTGCACAGCTAAGGCGCTGTCATCTCGTTCCTATGCAGAGAATATCTAACACAACAGAAGGGAAAAGAGAGTGAGATTGTACATACAGTAAACTTGCACTTGTCAGCAGTAAAGTACAGTCGTACCAAGTCTTTGCAGATTATATTTAATTTGTAATAGGAACAATGCCGGGGGAAGTCCAGTAGATCTAGCGACATGTTTGGAGGAACAGTTTATATTTCGGGACAGATATGACTTTCCTTAGAGACTTTTAATTTATAGCCTGTGGGCAACAGATTTACTGAAATCTACTTGCTGTTCATTTCCACCCCGCCCACCAACGACTAGTGTGGATTTCAGAATATTGAAAATAACCTTATTGACAAATATAACTGATCTAACGATTCAATTTCCAGATTTATCACTTCTTTTCCTCTTCTCTGATTGCTGTACGCAACACTTACTTTCTCAATTTGAAAATGATCGCTTGCAATGTTTGCCCTTTCTCTATGATGGTGAACTTGTATAGTTAAATTTTAAGCCGGGAGTGCCTTCCTAATGAACTAATATCGTTTAAGATTAGTGCTGCGTTTCTAATTTCTTTTGAATAGCCTGAAATTGCAAATGTGGAACGCGCCAAAAATGTAACAGGCGCCAAGGTTCCATCTCCATGGAGACGGGACACGGGTGGCCACGCCCCCCGCTTGTTATTGGCTACTGTCGGTGGGAGCGTCAATTCAAACTGGAGGGATTCCTAGGGGATTCTTGCAAGGAGAGTTTAAATTAATCCTCACCCTTTTTATGTGCAATTCTCAGTTTATTTCATTTGCAGCGATCTAATCTTCACTGATTGCAGTCTGTACATTGTCAGCTTTTGAAACCCTCTTTCTGTCTTCAGAAATCCATTCATCAAAAGTTGGTGGAAGCAGTGTCACAGGTTTACAAAAGGGAAATAGACCCATCGGTCCAACTCAGTTCATGCTGACTAGATATCCTAAAATAATCTAGTCCCATTTACCAGAATTAGGCCCATGTCCCTCTAAACCCTTCCTATTCATATACCCATCCAGATGCCTTGTAAATGTTGTAATTATACCAACCTCCACTGCTTCTTCTGGCAGCTCATTCCAATCACAGACCACCCCTGCATGAAAATATTGTCCCTCAGGTCCCTTTGGGGTAGCACAGTGGTTCAGTGGTTAGCACTGCTGCCTCACAGCTCCAGGGACCCAGGTTCGATTCAGGCCTCGGGCAACTGTCTGTGTGGAGTTTGCACATTCTCCCCGTGTCTGCGTGGGTTTCCTTCGGGTGCTCCGGTTTCCTCCCACAGTCCAAAGATGTGCAGGTGAATTGGCTGTGCTAAATTGCCCCTAGTGTTAGGTGCATTAGTCAGAGGTAAATGGGTCTGGGGAGGTTAATCTTCGGAGGGTTGGTGTGGACTGGTTGGGCCGAAGGGCCTGTTTCCACATTGTAGGGGATCTAATCTAAATCTTTAATCTATGCCATCTAACACCCCCTCCTCCCCCACCGCATGGAAAAGACCTTGTCTGTGCACCCTATCCATGCCCCTCATGATTTTATAAACCTCAATAACATCACCCATCAGCCTCTGACATTCCAGTGAAAACACCCTCAGCCTATTCAGCCTCAAATCCTCCAAGCCTGGCACTATCCTTGTAAATCTTTTCTGAACATTGTCAAGTTTCACGACTGACTCTAGCAGGGAGGCCAGAACTGTGCGCCTGAATTTTTTTTTTGAAGTAGATGGATTCTTGATAAGCAAGGGGGTGAAAGGTTGTTGGGGGCAAACAGATTGCGTTTTTGTGGCGCAGTGTTAATGTCTCCAATTGAGCCACAAGGCCTGGGTTCATGGCCGATCTGCTCCAGAAATGCGCCATTACATGTCTGAATTGGGAACAAGGGTATCAGTGCTGCCTGACCTGCTGTACTTTTCCAGCACCACTCTGATCTCCAGCATCTGCAGTCCTCACTTTTGTCTAGTTGATTTTAACCTTACTCTGAATCCTCTTGCAAGATTGCCTACCTTGAAGAAGTTTTCCTCCTCTCTCCACAAGAATCTCAGTGAGTTTCCCACTGCAACCCCCAGGTCATCTTCTCTGCCCTGTAGCTCTTAAAATGCTGCCTGGCCTGCTATGCTTTTCCATCACCACTCTGAACTAAACAAGGATATCAAGTCAGACATAAGAACTTGGAATGGTTGTAGGCAATTCAGCCCCTTGAGTCTGCTCTGCCATTCACTATAATCATGGCTGATCTCATCTTGGCCTCAACTCCACTTTCCTGTTTGCCTACTAATTAAAAATCTATCTTTTCCTGAAACTTACTCAGTACCCATTATCTACTGCGTTTTGTAGTCGTGAATTCCACTGACGATTTTATTGAAAGCTAGTGCAGGGCTGAATGGCCTACTCCTAGTATATATGCATGCATGTGTGGTTGGGAGCATGGGAAAGTACGGGTTGCGTGTGTAGAAAATCTCTCCAGCCTTCAAAGCTATTACCCACTACTTAATACCTTTCCAAATCTCTCCTCATTTTTCTCTGCTTTCTGCCTCTAGTGCAGTCAAAGGGGCACGGTGGCTCAGTGGTTAGCACTGCTGCCTCACAGCGCCAGGGATCCGGGTTCGATTCCAGCCTCTGGCAACTGTCTGTGTGGAGTTTGCACCCTGTGTTTACATGGGTTTTCTCCTGGTGCTCCGGTTTCCTCCCACAATCCAAAGATGTGTGGGTTAGGTGACGTGGCCATGCTAAATTGCCCATATTGTTAGGTTCATTAGTCAGAGGTAAGGGAATAGATCTGGGTGGGTTACTGTTTGGAGGGTCAGTGTGGATTTGTTGGGCCGAAGGGCCTGTTTCCATACTGTAGGGAATCTAATCAAAATCTTGCATTAATGTAGCATTCTGAAAGCTGCAGAGCTAATCAAACACTTTTGAAGTGTAGTTCAGAAAAAAGTATAAAAATGACCAAGATTTTGAAGTCACGGACCAGAGATCAAGGGAGATGAGATTTCTTTCTTAAGCAACCAGTGTCACTTGTCTATAACTTGATGCCTCAAAGGTTGCAAAGGCTGTGAATGATTTTCAAAAGGAAATTGCACAGACACTTGAGTGAAATCAATTTACTAGCCTACTGGTATAGAGTGTGGGGGATTGAGTCTGCTTGGACTGCTCTGCAGAGAGCCAGCGTGGACTTGATGAATCAAACAGCCTCTATATATGTCGAAATGACTCTGGATTTGGGTATCACTGCCCTTCCCTAGTTGCCCTGGAAAGTGATAGTAGGTCACTGTTTAAACTGCTCAGCATTTCTAGCTAAATTGCCACTTAACAGGGTAACTAAGATTCAATCATGGCTTTTCTTTGCTAAAAAAAATTAGTGAAGCAGAGTTTATCAATAATCTAGAATCTTTATGCCTACTCTTATTGAGTTTTTGAAACATTCCTTCAAACGAGAGGGCATAGGTTTAGTGTGAGAGAGAAAATATTTAAAAGGGACCTACGGGACAACTTTATCCATATTCTTGTGCAATGAATGTAGCAGCTGAAAATGTGTTGCTGGAAAAGCGCAGCAGGTCAGGCAGCATCCAAGGAACAGGAGAATCGACGTTTCGGGCATAAGCCCTTCTTCAGGAATGGACTTTCCTGAAGAAGGGCTTATGCCCGAAACGTTGATTCTCCTGTTCCTTGGATGCTGCCTGACCTGCTGCGCTTTTCCAGCAACACATTTTCAGCTCTGATCTCCAGCATCTGCAGCCCTCACTTTCTCCTCAATGAATGTAGCAGACAAGTTAGGATCAGCAGAAATGCATGCAAAAAATAATAATAATTAATTTTGGCATGTTGGCCAGAACTCGGGATGAAATCCACCTAAAATTGTACAGGAAGCTCGTGCAATGTTCTGGAGTGCTCCTGATGATCCACTGCTGGTCAACCATTCAAGGGGGTCACTTGGGGGGGTGGAGGGGGGGAGATACTCCTGATTTCCAACGTGAACATTTCACTGTGTAAGGATAACTTCTTTGTCCGTTACAAAAATACCACCTTTACATTCTTGTAGACTGGGACTGACTAATGGAGGTCATGCTATTAGGCTCGTTATCCAGGAGTTCAGTGAATGATCTACGGCCATGGGTTCAAATCCCACTGTGGTAGCTGGTACAATTTAAATTCAGTTCATAAATGTGGAATTGGAAGCTCTTGTCAATAATGGTGACCTTCAAACCAGCAATTGTAAGGTCCCACCTAGTTTACTGATGTCCCTTTTTTGGGAAGGAAGCCTACGTTCATACCTTGTCTGGCCCACATGTGGCTCAAGGCCCACAGCAATGTGTTTGACTTTTCTTCACTGCCTTCTGAAATAGCCAAACAAAATACTCGGTGCAAGGCCAATTATGGATGAGCAATTAATGCTAGCCTTGCCAGTGATGACCACAGCCAAGCAGAGGCTCCTGAAACCTCAGTGAAAGGACATTCTTTATTGTATGATGGAGGAGGACACCAAACAAAACTTTCCATTTCACGTGAGTTTGGTTGTGGTAGAAATCTATCACAAAGAAAAGCCCGTTACAGTAGTGGAAACAGCCCTCCAGTAGTTGTTCCCTAGGTCACTGCTACAAAGACATTCTGAACCCTCACTGAACATTCTTTCCATTTAAGGCAGAGGTATTTGAATGGTAGTTAGGAACATTTAATCCTGTCCATTATTTGAATTATGTATTTCAATTATTCTGACTTGGTTCTTTAGTGTAATGTGTGAACTGCCCCACCCTTTCTTACTGTGACTGGGGAAGTGGATGTGGAATCTAACTCTGGAATGCAGACGTACATCAGTAACATCCTTGGGTTATGTGTTGCAGGATGGGATGAGGCGTGGCCGACCGAGAGCAGAAATAGTTCGAGATTTGATCACCGAGGGCACCTTGTCCACCAGCCGGATCCGCTGTCATATCTGCAATCGAGTTTTCCCAAGAGAGAAATCTCTGCAAGCGCACAAAAGGACACACACTGGTATGCAGATATGGGGACAGCATCAGCATCTCATTGATCCTGTCTATGCATGTTTCACTACATTGATCATCATTATCTTTTCCTTTCATACCCATCTCCTCACTGACTCTGCATCTCCATTCTCCTCACAGCGCCTGCTACTCGAGCTCATTCCATTTCGGGGTCTCAGTTGAGTTAAACCCTTAACCCTTTCAATTCTGTCTTGCTTCTGAAATCTAAAATTAATTCTGTTTGTGCTCCAGGCTACTTGATAAGGAGCTATGTATCAAATGTTAAATGCCAGATGCTAAAATGAAACAAAGAACTGAATGCTGACTACCTGAAACAAAAAAAAATAAACTGTTGAACTAACTCAGCAAGTCTGACAGCATCTGTGGAGAGAAAGCAGAATTAATGTTTTGGGTCCAGTAACCCTTCTTCAGAACTGAAAGAAGAGTCACTGGACCTGAAACATTGACTTTGCTTTTTGTCCAAATTTGCTGCCAGACCTGCTGAGTTTCTCCAACAATTTCTGTTTTTGTTTCATAAGTTAAGTGTTGCTTAGACAGAATCCAGGCAGATAACATCCTACTTCAGGGTTTTATTCGGATTCAAGTACAACCAGCTCCATGGATTAGTTATTTCCAATATCCAAATACCCAGCCAAGTTTTCACGAATCATCTGTTCCCTAGTTCCAACTGGCATCACTGCCAGAACATTACTAGATAATATCATCAAAGTGGTTCACCCACATGACTTTTTAATAATGTTTTCATGTTTGTGAATTTCCAGATTTCTAGTCTGGTATCACCCAACACTAATTTTACATCTTTCCTCAGCTTTCCTCTTTCTATTTTCATTTTGTTTATCAATTTTTCCAGACTCCTGCTTGGGATCTCTGTTTTTAAAACATTGTTGAAATAACAGTTCCAGGATTGAGGAGTTGCAGCTTTGACAAAGAATTGGAAAATCAGATGCCATTGCTTACGAACCGGGTGCTGGAGTAGGCCACTCTGTCCCTCATATAGAGTCATAGAGCTGTACAGCATGGAAACAGACCCTTCGGTCCAACCTGTCCATGCCGACCAGATATCCCAACCCAATCTAGTCCCACCTGCCACCACCCGACCCATATCCCGCCGAACCCTTCCTATTCATATACCCATCCAAATGCCTTTTAAATGTTGCAGTTGTACCAGCCTCCACCATTTCTTCTGGCAGCTCATTCCATACACCTACCACTCTCTGTGTGAAAACGTTGCCCCTTAGGTCTCTTTTATATCTTTTCCCTCTCACCCTAAACCTAGGCCCTCTAGTTCTGGACTCCCCGACCCCAGGGAAAAGACTTTGCCTACTTACCCTATCCATGCCCCTCATAATTTCGTAAACCTCCATCAGGTCACCCCTCAGCCTCCGATGCTCCAGGGAAAATAGCCCCAGCCTGTTCAGCCTCTCCCTGTAGCTCAGATCCTCCAATCCTGGCAACATCCTTGTAGATCTTTTCTGAACCCTTTCAAGTTTCACAACATCTTTCCGATATGAAGGAGACCAGAATTGCACACAATATTCCAATAGTGGCCTAACCAATGTCCTGTACAGTCGCAACATGACCATCCAACTCCTGTGTTGAATACACTGACCAATAAAGGAAAGTATACCAAACCCTTCTTCACTATCCTATCTACCTGCAACTCCACTTGCAAGGAGCTATGAACCTGCACTCCAAGGTCTCTTTGTTCAGCAACACTCCCTAGGACCCTACCATAAAGTGTATAAGTCCTGCTAAGATTTGCTTTCCCAAAATGCAGCACCTCGCATTTATCTGAATTAAACTCCATCTGCCACTTCTCAGCCCATTGGCCCATCTGGTCAAGATCCTTTTGTAATCTGAGGTAACCCTCTTCGCTGTCCACTACACCTCCAATTTTGGTGTCATCTGCAAACTTACTAACTGTACCTCTTATGCTTGCATCCAAATTATTTATGTAAATGACAAAAAGTAGAGAACCCAGCACCAATCCTTGTGACACTCCACTGGTCACAGGCCTCCAGTCTGAAAAACAACCCTCCACCACCACCCTCTGTCTTCTACCTTTGAGCCATTTCTGTATCCAAATGGCTAGTTCTCCCTGTATTCCATGAGATCTATCCTTGCTAACCAGTCTCCCATGGGGAACCTTGTCGAATGCCTTACTGAAATCCATAGAGATCACATCTACCGCTCTGCCCTCATCAATCCTCTTTGTTACTTCTTCAAAAAAACTCAATCAAGTTTGTGAGATATGATTTCCCACACACAAAGCCATGTTGACTATCGCTAATCAGTCCTTGCCTTTCCAAATACAAGTACATCCTGTCCCTCAGGATTCCCTCCAACAACTTGCCCACCACAGAGGTCAGGCTCACCGGTCTATAGTTCCCTGGCCTGTCTTTACTGCCTTTCTTAAACAGTGGCACCACATTTGCCATCCTCCAGTCTTCTGGCACCTCACCTGTGACTATTGATGATACAAATATCTCAGCAAGAGGCCCAGCAATCACTTCTCTAACTTCCCACAGAGTTCTCGGGTACACCTGATCAGGTCCTGGGGATTTATCCACCTTTACCCGTTTCAAGACATCCAGCACTTCCTCCTCTGTAATCTGGACATCTTGCAAGATGTCACCATCTATTTCCCTACAGTCTATATCTTCCATATCCTTTTCCACAGTAAATACTGATGCAAAATATTCATTTTGTATCTCCCCTATTTTCTGCAGCCCCACACAAAGGCCGCCTTGCTGATCTTTGAGGGGCCCTATTCTGTCCCTAGTTACCCTTTTGTCCTTAATGTATTTGTAAAAACCCTTTGGATTCTCTATAATTCTATTTGCCAAAGCTATCTCACGTCCCCTTGCCATTCAATAAAATCATGGCTGACCTCAACTCCACATTCCACCTCTACCTGATCACCTTTCATTTCATGCTTATCTAGATTGTCGTCTCACTTCTGACCTGTATAACTGAAATATTAATCTGCTACTCTTTTTTTTTTGTTTTAAAACTTACAGGTCGCTCTGCTATGATGTGTGTTTCATTAACGCAAAATCATTGAAGTGCAATTGATGCAAAATTTAATTTGCACTGAGGTCATTTTATCTTAATTGATAATCTCCAACTGAATCTGGAATCATACGGTTTAGAAACTTTAGCCAGGGCCTCTACCCTTGATTTCTGTTAGTTCCATTCCTCTTCATCTTGCTGTCTGACTCTGTGGACTTTAAGCCTTTGTGTACACTTCAGAGCATTAAAACACTTGTCGTCCTTTTTTGGTTACCATTGCTTGGTATTAGCAACAAGATGGCTTTGGTAACCTTGCTACACCATTCAGACTGGGTGCCTGCCTCCTTTTAGAATGGGACCAACTGAAAACATAGATCTGCTCCCGACAACAGGACCTTATCTTTTTTTAAAAACAGGGCCTCATGACACATTGTGAATTCTATGACCAGAAGCTGAACTGGGCAAACATATTGGCCCTAGTTCTGCAGGGAATCAACTCTTGGGGGGGCGGGGGGTCCAGTAAAAAAAAAGCATCAAATTTTTGGCTCTTCAAGAAATTTTATAAAAGTAGATACCTGTAATTATCTTAGCATTTGCGAATTCAACCCCCACTGCGCGCAAGATTTGTGTTCTGGAGAACAGCAAAAATCTCACCATTCAGTACTTTTTCCTTTCTCCTTTTCCCTGTTTGTGGGACGCTTAGGTGAGAGACCTTATGTGTGTGACTATCCAAGCTGTGGCAGAGCCTTCGTGCAGAGTGGGCAGCTCAAGACGCACCAGCGTCTGCACACTGGAGAGAAACCATTCATCTGCTCAGAGCTGGGTGAGTGAGACTGGGACGTGAGATGTGCTGCGTCGCTGTGAGGGGTGGGGAGCGTTTAATGGACTGTTATTTTTTTGAGCAGGTTTAGTGGATTGTACAACTACTCAGCACATTATACCTGGGCTGGCCCTTTATGGCTAATGTCCAGCTAAACTTCATGGTTCAGGGAGCCATGTGCTTCTTGTCCTTCCTCCACTTCTTTTGTCCCATCATTAGGTGAGTCATCAGCTGTCTTATTCCTTCCTTTTGCCTTTCCCCTTCTCTCTTTAAATTTAAGGCTGCCTCCACTAGTTAAGTCATAGAATCCCTACTGTGTGGAAACAGGCCATTCAGCCCAACAGGTCCATGCCAACACTCTGAGCTGCATCCCACCCACACGCACTTTCCTACCCTATCCCATTTCCCATGGCTACTCCACCTGACCTACACATCCCTGGACACTATGGGCAATTTACCATGACCAGCCCACCTAACCTACACATCTGTGGATTGTGGGAGGAAACCAGATCATTCTGAGAAAACCCACACAGTCATGGGGAGAACGTCTGTCTGTGTAGAGTTTGCACAGCCCCAAGGCTGGAATTGAATCTGGGTCCCTGGCGCTGAGGGGCAGCAGTGCTAACCGCTGAGCCACCATTACACTCAGGAGAATGTTAATAGAATACTTGACACAATAAATCTAATCTGATTTGTTTGTGCTTCAGTTTCGTCCTTGTTTCAAGATTCCTTCTGTCACCTCTCTTGTCTCCATTTCTTTAACCACCTCCAGCCCCACAACTCTTCAATCTCTGTACACTCTGTGATTCTGGATCTTGCATTGAATTTTAATTCTCCAGCATCAGTGGCTGAGATGTCAGCTGACTTGGACCCCAAACTCTGGAATTCTCCTCTTGGGAAACCTCTTTGGAAAAGGAGAGAGGACGCGTGAGATAAAGAGGCTCCTTGAAACTTATCCCCGATCAAGGTTTTTAGGTCTCTGGCCTAATATTTGGATCAGTGCCCAACCTTGTTTGGTAACACACTTGTCAAGCATGTTGATGTGTTGGGAATGATGATACATAAAATGTAAATTATATCTTTATTCATTGTGATGTAGTTGATTGTGGCTGGATCTGCTCCATGTGAGAAGGCAACAATAAACTCCCAGTTTGTATCAAATTTTGTACAATTTTATTCTGGAGAGGCCAATTTCAAATAAACCTGACACATTTGTCTCGAGTCTGAGCGATTTGGTGCTGTTTCGTTTTCTGTAGTGATTAGGCACAGCTTCAGTATCCCCTTTTTAATAAAGTAATGTTGTAAATTCTCTCCAGGTTGTGTCAGCAAGTTTACACATGCCAATCGACACTGTGCAAAACACCCATATGCCCGGCTGAGGAGGCATGATGGCACAACAGAACAGGGCAAGGTCACAACTGCTGAAGAAGATAAGGCAGTGGTGGAGTGGTTAACAAGGTGAGATATTGAACATTCCTGCTTCCTCCAATAACTGAACTGGCAATGTGTTTGTTTTGTTGAGCATTGATTTGAGTGTTTCATGTGAGTGTTGTTGGCACCTATTGCCCCTCCCCCCCCGGCCAAACAAAAATTGGTGTCTCCTATTTCCATAATACTGTAAGAACATAGGGATTGGGAGCAGGAGTAGGCCATTTAACCCTTTGTGCTATCCTCATATCCTTTGATATGTTTAATATCTGGAAATCTATCTGTGCACAAGAACTATTATCTAGTTTGACTAGTATTTAGTGCCAGTCTCTTACCAAAACCATCCAATGCTCTCTTGGATGCCTCAATTGAACACCTCAACTACATTTTCAGGAAGTGCATTCCATTCTCTAACAACTTGCTGGGTGGAAAAGATTTTATTCAATGACTAGGCCTCAACACTCGGGTAGGAATTCCAGAGCTTCTCTACAATCTGAATGAAGAAATTCATAAAAGCCATTTGGTCCTTTCAAACTGCATAAAATATTTCAATGTTTTGGTTTTGACTGACTTCTATGGCAGAGAATTCCATAGGCTCATTACTCTCTGGGTGACGGAATACCTCCATATCTCAGTCCAAAATGGCCTACCCCTTTTTCTGGTTCTAGACCCTTCTATCAAAGAAAATGTTCTTCCTCCTGTCATAACCAGCTTAGTTTCTGATTGGATTCACAACATGGGGCCTTTGATGTTATTTTAAAACTGTAGACTTCAACCCCACTGGGATTGAATTAAAGTTCTCTCTCTCCAATACATCATGCCCAACATGAGCAGGGTCATTCCAGAGAAGTGACTGAAGCGGAGAGATTCCTGATCTGCTCAGGCCTCCTTAGTCGTAGTCATAGAGATGTATGGCACAGAAATAGACCCTTCAGTCCAGCTTGTCCATGCTGACCAGATATCCTAAACTAATCCAGTCCCATTTGCCAGCACTTGACCCATATTCCTCTAAATGCTTCCTATTCATATAGCATCCAGATGATGCCTTTTTAAATGCTGTAATTGTACCAGCCTTCACCACTTATTCTGGCAGCTCATTCCATACACGCACCACCCTCGAGGTGATGAAGTTGCCCCTTTCTACCTTTCCCTCAGCAGGTGATTTCCTTAGTAAAATGAAGAAATTCGGAGCAGAAGTAGACAGTTCAGTCCTTCAAGTCTACTCCACAGTTCAATATGCGCATGGCAGATCATCCAACTCATTACTGTCTCCCTACCTTCCATATACTGGAGTTTGAGGTCGCAAATTTTGAGTTTTGAGATTTCAAACAATGTTTTTGCTTATCAAAGGTGCTGCATAACTCCAAAATTGCACTGTTATAGGATTGCAGTTCAGTACTGTACTAGCAGGGAAACCTATCAATTGCTCTGCAGAAGAACATTATAGACCGGGGGCTACAATTACAGAAAACTAGTCTATTAGGGGGTGATTGTGGCGGCAGTGCTGATATTAAACCAAACTTTGGATTTGCTGCCATTTATTTCATCCAGTCTGAGACCTTTAAATGTGTAACCCTGTTTCTCAGGTACTGGCGGAGTCGAGAACAGCGTGCAATCCCAGCAAGGGGAGAGGCAGGCAGCCAGAAATCTGACCAGGAACAGAAAAACCCAATGAACAGCCATCGAGACGAGGAGAAGGAAGAGAAGGAACAATGCTATACCGGGCAGCACCTGCAGGAACAGCGAGAGCGGTGGCACGGAGCACTGGCACTTATCCAGCTGGCAAATCTCTCCACCGATCAGCTGTACTGATCAGCCTTCCACTTCCCCCACCCCACCCCTCACCTGCTCATACATGGCAGAGTGCGGGTGGGGAAGAGGAGCAAGAAATGGCAAGTGAGTCCACTGCATGCTGTCTCTTGGAAGTCCAGCCTGTGGACTAATCTCTCTGACTGACAGGAACTCCCGCAGGTTTCTGGGTTTTAGTCTCGACTGTTGTATAGCAAGACTGAAGATTCTGATTTGATCCTTGTCAAAACTGCATCTTCATCTTGTTGCTCATTTGCTGTGTTTTAACTGGGGCCCTGTTGCTTCTGAGTAATTAAAAATACTGTTTCAGTCACTTTTTTTCTTAAAACCAATTTTAAATACTCATTTTCAAAGGAACAGTATGTGTATCAGCATTGATCTGTTTACCTGTTCCCCTCAATCTTTTTCATTGTGAAGCACTCACCTATTGAGTTTCTGTGGCTTGAGGCAAGAACTTGTATTTCATAGAATCCATACAGTGTGGAAGAGGGCCATTTGGCCCATCAAGTCCACACTGACCCTCCAAAGAGCATCCCGCCCAGACCCACCCCCTCTACTCTGTCCCTGTAATTCTGCATCTCACATGGCTACTTCACTTTAAATACACATCCCTGGACTCTGTGGGCAGTTTAGCATGGCCAATGCACCCAACATGCACATTTTTAGACTGTGGAAGGAAACCAGAACATCCACAGGAAGTTCGAGCATAGATGGGGGGAATTGTGGGACCTCTACAGACGGTCACCTGAGGGTGGAATTGAACCTGGATCCCTGGTACTGTGAGGCAGCAGTGCTAGCCACTGATTTATATAGCTTTACAGTCATCTGGATGCTTTTTGAAGTGTAATTATTAATATATTATGGGCAAATTTCGAAGAAGCAGTAAGATAATGACCAGAGCAATTGTCAGAGCCTCAGTTTTAACGTTTTTTAAACTCCACCTCCAGCAGTGTCATAGTCCCAATACTGTATTGGAGTGTCAACCTGAGTTGTGTGATGCATTGTGTCCACAAGCCTTCAGAGTCCAAGGTGGAGAATGTCTGATCCCTAAGGGGTATTTGTAGATGTTTTCTATTTCAGTGGTGTTGTGAACCTGTGAAGACAAGCTGGGTAATGGTAGAGTTAGGCCAGCAGATGGAGCAATGATCACTCCAGTTCCTCATCTGATTTTATGTTACCTGTTAGAATGCATTGCCGCCTACTGATGCACATAGAAACTACAGCACTTAGCAGCACTCCAATTAACTACAAATCTGTCGTGTTAATCTTAACAATTTTCCTGTTTTTTTTTCATTCAACTTGTCGTCACATGGGGGTCGGTTAGCTGAGTTGGTTGGATGGCTGATTTGAGATGCAGAGTGATGCCAATAATGCATGTAAATTCCTGCACCAGCTGAGGTTATCATGAAGATCCTCCCTTCTCAACCTCACTCCTCCCCTGAAGTGTGGTGACAATTGTATTAAACTCTCCATCAATTGTCCCTCTAATGAGAGAGCAGCCCCATTGTCCTCTGGGACTATGGTAACTTTACCTAGTTGCATGTTATTGCTCCACAGATATAAATATGGACTTGGGATAATATAATGTTTTAGCTTTCTCAAGCAATAGCTATAAATGCTATTTCTGTCTTATCATCTATGCTTTGGGTTTGGAGGAGGGTATGAGGACTGGAAGGAGACAGCACAAGATTGAGGTAGAGGTGATCTTGAGGTGTTACATTAAAACCAATTGAAAACTTGTGCCAATTTAATAATGCTGGTAGTTTTTCAATCTTAGTCTCCACTTCACTGCTTGAGTTGATACTTTCTCTCCCATAAAGATTTAAAGACAGAGAATCCAATGAAGAATTAAAGTTAACTCCTAGAACAGAAAACAAAACTCCTTCTTCAATGCTTCAAATGCCTCAAATTTGTACCTGATTGATGGATTATTTTGTACCTTTTTAATTGAGTGAAGAAAATTTCTATATTACTGGTTTCCCATAATGATGCAGGAGTTGGGAAATAGGGAGCTATGGGGAGGGACTGGTAATGGTGCAACAGAGGAGGAGAACAGCCAGAAAAGGTAATGTGTAATGATGGGAAGTTGAAGACAAAGAGGAAAACTAGAACAATGTTGGATCAGGGAGAAAGGAATGGAGCAGAAAGAGCAGGTGTGAGTCAGGAGAGGGAAAAATGGGGATGGAGAGGAATTAGAAAGAAGAGCAAGGGAGAAGGCGAATTGGGAGGGGTGGTGTCTGAGGTGTTCAATGGATGGGGAGGGAGGAGCTAGAGGAGATGCCCTGATATACTGTTCTTACATGACCTTGTTCACATAGTGCATCACTGACTTCTTAATTTGCAGTACAGCAATGGCACTATTTTTTTTTTAACAAGGTCAGGAGAAATTTGGAGTAGAGATGGGTTTGTTGACAATTTTTGTTTTCACCCTGCTCACTACAGTCTCTGTTTAAGTTATACATTTGCACTACATATCTAACCACTTCCACTTGTATAAGGGGACATTTGAGGTTTGGGATTTGACTGATTGTTGTCCCCATCCCACACACAGAAGACAAAGTGGATGGTTCTTTCCACTGGTTCCAGAGGAACAAACATTGGTGTTAAAATTTTGTCTGACTAATGATAACTACTTAGTAAGATATCATTTTGACTGTTGTGTGTTGTTTGAGAGTGGATGGAAGGGGGGGGGGGGGGAGTAAGAAAGGAGATTTTCCTTTGTCGAGACAGGGTAGTTGGGAATGAAATGAAGATTTTTAAAATCCTCGTGTCCTTGATAAGGGAATGGGTGGGGGTGTTGGTATAAAGAGAGATGATGCAGCAGTTCAGTGAGACTGAGTGCTGCTAATGTTTCCGTTCAAATATTGTGTACAACACATTGGTGAGAAGGTGGGGTTGCAAAGAATGATATACAAATTTATCTTTAAGGTGTAAGTAAATGGTCAGGACTAAGAGACTAGCTCAAGTACAGTTTTTTAAAATCGAGATTTTTAAAAATAGTTTTGTGAGGTTTTGAAGATGGTTTTTAATTCTAAATCAAAAGAGCTAACACCAGGCAGGTTCTACTGTTTTTAAAAATGATTCATGGGATGAGGTTGTAACTGGCATTTAATGCCTATCTTGAACCACGGCAATCTGTGTGGTGAAGGTAGTCCCACGGTACTTGCTGGGGGAGAGTGGTCCAGGCTTTTGACCCAGTGCTGACAAAAGGACAGGGATATAATTCCAAGTTTGGATGATGTGTAGTTTGGAGAAATTGCAACTATTTCTGTGCTACTGTTACCCTTGCCTTTCTAATGGAACAGAAATCACAGATTTAGGAGGTGGTGTCAAACCTGGGGCATGTAAATTAATGAATAAAGAAAGTATACATTGAAGGCGTACAAATGTACTACAGAGTGGACAGATTTAAAATCATTGTTTGGGAGAAGCTTTGAAAGCATTAATTAATCTTCTGCATCAAATTCTATCCTTTGTACACTTTTGAGCTGTATAGCTGCGTGTGGGATCTGGCTCTTGTAAATATGTAATTTAGCAAAAGGAAGATTGATTTTGACAAGGCTGTAGTTTAATTGCACTGTATATAAACTATTTAATAAATGGCAGAATAAATTTAATAAAAGGTCTTTTAGATGAAGGCAGCTGGCTTTGTTTATTCTTTTGATGATTGTTTCTCAAGGCCTGTGATGATGCAGGTAAATTGATGTCATTGCTAAATGGACTCCTGGTGAGCTAAAGCAAGATGGCTCCCCTCTCTTCCCACTGGGGTACCCAACTGTGCAGCTTAAAGTAAAACCGATGCTGAAGATCTGAAACAAAAAGGCTGAAATTGCTGAAGAAATTTAGGTTCGGCAGCATCTGGAGAGAATAACAGCTAACCTTTTGAGTCCTGTGACCCTTCTACAGAAGTGGCCTTAGTGTCTGTGTTTCACTATCACCTACCTGGCTCCCAATCGCATTAAGTGCAATCTTACAGCACAGGATAAGGGTCATTTGACCTATCATGCATGTGCATGACTTTCACAAAACGATATTGAGTGAGTCCCATTTTCCCAACTTTTTTTTCCCCATCCTTTACCTGGTGACTCCAGACCCATAGCAAAGTGGTTGAGTCAAATGCTTTCTGAATCAACCCAGAAAGCTACATAGTTCAAAGGTATTAGGGATGGGCTACAAGTGCTACCCTTGCCAGCAGTGTTCACATGTGGTGGAAGAATAAGGGAAAAACAAAATCAGTGGAAACCTGAACAGGAAAACAGGTTGAAACCTAATGAAGGAGAATGACATTATCTCCCTGTTCTTATTAACTGTAAATTAGCTCAGAAACTTGGGAGGTGAGATAATTTCTATTTCGGGATGACTGCTACAAGTTGATAATGTGGCAGTTAAGTCTGTCTGTTAGTTATAAAAATAGAAAACAGTGCCTGAAATCAGCTGATAATCACGCTAGCCACATGGCCCAGACACTATGATATAACTATCACGAACTGTTTGAACTGCCCTTGGAATGGGTTTCTGGCCAGCAAGTAGCAATTCCCGCTGTCAGGAAGAGAGTGATTCTAGCAGACCTAGTGAGGAGCACTGCTCACGAGGAAGTGCATCCTGAAAACTAGAAGATTCAGCATTAATTGTGTTGGGGCGGTTTAATTCCAGAATATGAAAAAGGCGAGAGTGCAGCTATCTCAGAATGTTTGTATGATTGGTTACGAGTAGTTAAGAAGGCAAATAGAGTGTCAGCCTTCATTGCACGAAAGTTTAAGTATGGAGCAAAGCAGTCATGCTGCAATGTACAGTGCCTTGGTGAGACCACACCTGGAAAACTGCACAGTTTTGATCTATTTACTAAAAAATACTTGCCATGAAGGTTAACCAGACTGGTAGCTGGGATAGCAGGTCTCTCATATGAGAAGAGATTGGATTGACTGGGCCTGTATTCCCAGAGTTTAGAAGAATGAGGGGGATCTCATTGAAACATAGAAAATTCTGACTGGGCTGGACAAACTGGGCATAGGAATGATATTTTTCTTGGCCTGGTGATCCAGAGCCTATGATTCCCCATTGAGCTCAATAACTTTGATGTGAATTCCTCAGTAACAGTGGTATGGCAAGATGAATTTTATGCAATAATAACAAAATAAAACAACACCTTACACCTTACTTAAAAGGCAGCTAATACATCATACAATCAAAAATTTCTCCATTAACTAACAGCCTTTATGACATTTTTACATTACAGCATACTTCCAGCAGTCATAGGGCCTTGAGGATCAAATCTCAAATGCCTTGCCATTTTTCAGCAGATTGGCTTTTCGCTCTCACGTCAGGATGCATCTTCCAATGTCCTTCAAGAATCGCTTGATTTTGTCTCCTCCACATCCTTGCACTGACCTCCAGCAGCAGGGCCTTTCCCGTGGTTCTCAAGTCTCTCCAATTCCCATCTCTTCAAACAGAGCACACGTTCTTACCAGTGAATGCATGAAGGTTCTACCACCTACAATCACTGAATGATGCGGCACAAAAAGAGACCATTTGGCCCATCATACCTGTGGCAGCTCGGTGAAAGAATTATCCAATTAATCCCATCCTCCTGCTCTTTCCTGCTTGGTCTTAATTTGTTTATTCTTATGATGCCTGGACCTCCCTAATTGTCTTTGGGAGCCCATTCTGTTAAAGACCTCAATGAAATCGAGGTTTAATCAGTGTACATTTCTTTGCACATTGTAGGGAGTGGATTACATGATGTATAGCAGCGCGCATGAAGCTTAGCTTAGATTGATACCTGAAAGTTTGGAAGGCTAGCTAACACAATGGTATTGATGCTATCAAGACCTGATGGTAAGACTGGATGTTATACTGTATTCATCTTATGAGGCAACCAGCTTTTGCTTCTATAAAGTCTGGGATTGCAACAGATGCTTAGAGCCTTGAAGTCTTGTTTGAGCACTGGAGGACATTTGAGTTTTAACAAAGACTTACTAAAGAGAAAGGAAATGTTTGAAAGAAAAGAGGAAATTTAAACAGCTGCTGACATTAAAGAGGGAGGTGCAGTATGAAAGGATTTCAGACGGGATAGAAAAGCATGGATTGAATTTCCAGAGTATTGTTCCCTATTTCAGTAAGTCTATTGGCCGTGGCTTAAATGATAGTGCAGTCACCACAAAGTTCCAGGTTCAAGCCCTACCCAGGGACTTAAGTGCATAGCTGACAATCCAGCACTGAACTGATGGAGTGCTGCAATGCCAATCTTTCCAGTGTGACATTAAACCAAAGTCCCATCTGCCTGTTCAGGTAGATGCCATGGTACTATTCCAGAGAACAGGGTAGTCTTTTTCCCGGTATTCCAGCAAATATCTGTAACAAAAACTGCAGTCAATGCCAAAAAGCAGAATATCTGGTCACTCTCATATTATTAACAAAGCTCTTAAAAAAAACTTGGCAGAATGCAAATGTTAGCTGGTTTCTCACGCAGTTGAAGCAGCTTATCTGTGACGTTTTTTGTTGTCTCTTGGGACATCAAAACAGATGTTACTTAAAGCTTCAGCAAATACCAACTTGACATGACAAGAAAAGCTGAACTGGAGTTGGACTGTTGAAGGGGATCATTCATTTTGTTTTCTTTACTGGGATGTGGATGTTACTTGCAAGCTCAGCATTTGTAGCCTATCCTCAATAGCCCTTAAACTGAATGGCTTCCTGCGACACTCCAAAGGGCTGTTAAAAATCAACCACATCGCTGTGTGACCTGGAGTCACATTTAGGCCAGACTAGGTCGATTCCCTTCTGTAAAGTGCACTTGTGAAGCAAAATGGCTTTTACAACAATTGACAACAGTTTCACAGTCGACATTGCTGACACAAGATTTCAGTTCCACATTTATTAATTGAATTTAAATCCCACCAGCTGTCATGATGGGAATTGCACCCATGACCCCAGAGTGTTACAGTCTAGACCTCTGGAAACGTTGATAGGACATCTACCACTGATCACTAGAAAGGCCCAAGACAATGTGAAGACAAAAGGAGGATTGGTGGTAGCAGAACTACCTCAAACAAACTTTACTCAATACCACATAATGGCACAGGAGGCAAATACCACAATGGCCAGCATTGTTTACCTGGGAAATACCACTGAGACATCAAGGGCTGACAACATGGAGGATTAGATTAAATTAGATTCCCTGCAGTGTGGAAACAGGCCCTTCTGATCAGAGGCATAAAATTAAATTAATAACTTTGGAGGGGGGGAAGGCAATAGGCCACTTGGAGGGGAATTCCCTGTAGGTCGATTATTTTGAGGGAGAGACCGTGGGAGCTGGGCTTCCATGCATGCAGCTCCTCTTTAGGAGATTGGATCCCCATATTTTCCAATGCCTCCTTCCTTCATGCTCACCGACATAGGGCTGGGAAAATGCAGCCCTTGTACACGGATGCATTTGAGTGAAACAGGGTACAGGATCACATAAACTAGCCCACCCGGCTCGTTTGCTCAACACATTAATTAAATAATAACTATAACAGATCTTAAAGAGGTGGGGTTTTGCATGAGTAACAGCAATTCAGCCCCACCCTAACCGTCTCTTCCTGTGGTTTTCACAGCAGACTATTTTCAGTTCTGCTGTGCTGGCAGATCACGTCATCTATGGCTCCTATCTTGTCAATCCACCTTGGGCAAACCTAATGAAAAAATTAAGGCTCCTTCACAAATTTTTCATTCTCTTTCATGTACGCCAGCTATCTTGCTCATGCAACAATCCCTGTCAACTGAAGGATCCTACGTGGTCAGGCTCCTATTTCTTACGTTCTTACATTATTCCGTTTTGCAAACGAACTGTAAAGTGGAGAGCTGTGCCCCTGATGTTCAGCGTTAGTTTGGACACCTCAAAGCAGTGCATGCTGCAATTCACCTGCGCAATTAAAACCCACTGAGGACTTGATGTACATTCAGGATTTGTCTCTGGTCAAACTTCATCACCAAAGTTTCACAACTGAGAAGAAATCATGTACGTTTCCTTATATTTTGTAATGAGGTTTTGACATATGATGACAAATTTCCCTTGCAAAGTATTACAAAGGATTTACAGCATAGAGGCCAGTTGTTTGGCCTAACGGGAACACCCTCTTAGTCTAGCACCTTCAAAAGTGCGGGTCACCCATTCAACACAGATAAGGTAAAATTTTCTGTCAGACCCTCGTGGGCTTTTGGAACTCTCTTCCTCAGAATGTGGTGGAAGCAGAGGCCTTTGATATATTTGAGGAAAAAGTAGTTAGATTCTTAATTAGCAAAGAGGTGAAAGGTTAGGTAGGAATGTGGAGTAATCAGATCAGCCCCAACCTTATTGGATAGCACAGCAGGCTGCAGGATGGCTACTCCTATTTATTCGTCTGCTTGTTCAACAGATCCTTCTATTCCTTTCACCCTTCTAGCTTCCCACCAAAATGCATGTGTGTTGGACATCTCAACCAGTCATAGAGATGCACTGCACAGAAGCAGACCCTTCGGTCCAACCCGTCCACGCCGACCAGATATCCCAACCCAATCTAGCCCCACCTGCCAGCACCCAGCCCATTTACCTCCAAACCCTTCCTATTCATATACCCATCCAAATGCCTTTTAAATGTTGCAATTGTACCAGCCTCCACCACATCCTCTGGCAGCTCATTCCATACACATACCACCCTCTGCGTGAAAAAGTTGCCCCTTAGGTCTCTTTTACATCTCACCCTAAACCTATGCCCTCTAGTTCTGCACTCCCCCACCCCAGGGAAAGGACTTTGTCCAATTTATCCTATTCATGCCCCTCATGATTTTGTAAACCTCTATAAGGTCACCCCTCAGCCTCCAACGCTCCTGGGAAAACAGCCCCAGCCTGTTCAGCCTCTCCCGAAAGCTGAAAACCTCCAACCCTGGCAATATTCTTGTAAATCTTTTCGAAACCCTTTCAAGATTCACAACATCTTTCCAATAGGAAGGAGACCAGAATTGCACGCAATATTCCAACAGTGGGCTAACCAATGTCCTGTACAGCCGCAACATGACCTCTCAACTCCTGTACTCAATACTATGACCAATAAAGGAAAGCATACCAAACGCCTTCTTCACTATCCTATCTACCTGTGACTCCACTTGCAAGGAGCTATGCACCTGCACTCCAAGGTCTCTTTGTTCAGCAACACTCCCTAGGACCTTACCATTAAGTGTATAAGTCTTGCTAAGATTTGCTTTCCCAAAATGCAGCACCTTGCATTTATCTGAATTAAACTCCAACTTCTCAGCCCATTGGCCCATCTGGTCCAGCTCCTGTTGTAATCTGAGGTAACCCTCTTCGCTGTCCACTACACCTCCAATTTTGGTGTCATCTGCAAACTTGCTAACTATACCTCTTATGCTCACATCCAAATCATTTATATAAATGACAAAAAGTAGAGGACCCAGCACCGATCCTTGTGGCACTCCACTAGTCACAGGCCTCCAGTCTGAAAAAACCCTCCACCAACCCCTTCTGTCTTCTACCTTTCAGCCAGTTCTGTATCCAAATGACGAGTTCTCGCTGTATTCCGTGAGATCTAACCTTGCTAACCAATCTCCCATGGTGAACCTTGTCGAAAGCCTTGCTGAAGTCCATATAGATCACATCTACCGCTCTGCCATCATCAATCTTCTTTGTTACTTCTTCAAAAAACTCAATCAAGTTTGTGGGACATGATTTTCCACGCACAAAGCCATGTTGACTATCCCTAATCAATCCTTGTCTTTCCAAATACATGTACATCCTGTCCCTCAGGATTCCCTCCAACAAATTGCCCACCATCGACGTCACTGGTCTATAGTTCCCTGGCTCGCCCTTCTGAAACAGTGACACCACGTTAGCCAACCTCCAGTCTACCGGCACCTCTCCTGTAACTATCGATGATACAAATATTTCAGTAAGAGGTCCAGCAATCACTTCCCTGGCCTCCTACAGAGTTCTAGGGCACACCTATGCATTTCAAGACATCCAACACTTCCACCTCTGTAATATGGACATTTTTCAACCCTTTTAATAGCTAGTTCCACATTCTAAAGAACTTTCTTCTGGATTTCCCAGGGATTTGTTAGTGATTATCCTGTACTTAGAGTCACAGGTTCTGACCTTACTCACAGGTGACGGGGTTTTAGCCACGGTGGCATCCAGAGTGGGGCTGTTGGCAGTATCGCTGTGGGCTGCCAGGCCCAGTACACTGTGGTCTGTAAACGAACCCTCATGGACTCCAGGCTGTTTAAGGTCGTGTGTTCAGAACGTTTCCATTTTTACCACGAGGCAGTTGGTATGCCCAGGCAGAACACTGGTGCTGGGCAGCACTGTGGAAATAGCTGAGGGCCTGGAGCTGCACCAGAGCGGGACTTTGGCAGTTGGGGGTGAGATGGCAGTGTTGGGGCACGGGGATTGATAGATCAAGCCCAGCACGGGACAGACATTGAGCCCAGAATGGGAAAAAGATCGAATCCTCTGGGGAAAGTCCAGCATGGTATAACTGCAGTCTCATGGCTAAAGAAGGTCTGCAATTTGGAATTTCTAACTTTACTTCTTACTTATTACTTTATACTAAGAAGAACTGTACTGTTGAACTTGTAACTTATTTCTTTATATTTTTACTTTTTACCTAAGATTTTGTACCTAAGTACTTTGTTCCCAAGATAGCGCTAGAAATGGCGACTTTATACATTTTACTGTCCTCCTGTATCCCTGTACTTGAGTAAACCTAATTCTAATTCTAAAAGTGGAAACACTTCTACATTCACCTTTCACAATTTTAAAGACCTCAATCAGGACTCCTGTTCCCCTTAACATGCTCTTCTCTTGAACAAAGAGAGTCAAACCTCTCCTGATAATACAACCTTTCAAATGCATTATCAATTTTAGCAACACTTCCTTTTGCATCTTTTTCTATCCTTTGTCTGTTTTTATAACATGGAGATCAGAACTCCACACAGTACAAAGTGTGATCCAACTAAAGCATGGAATAATTTTCATATAACCTCTACATTCATTGTGACTAAACTGATTGACCTCTTACCTCTGGGTCACAACATTCAAATTTCAATTCATCCAATACAAAAATCTACCCACATACTTCAGAGGGTACTGAGGGAATGCAGCATTGCTGGAGGCTCTACTTTTTGGATGAGATGTTAAATTGTGTCCCCATTCCCCTGCTTACTGGATTGTAAACATCTATTGATACTCTTGTTTTGAACAAGAACAGGGGAGTGCATCCCAATATATAATCAAAGCAAACTACTGCAGATATTGCAGAACTGAAATGAAAACAGAAAGGGCTCAAGAATCTCAACACATCTGGCAGCATCTCTGGAGAGAGAAACAGAGTTAATGTTTCCAGTTCAACATTCTGATCTCTCTGCTATTGGAAGGATGTTGTGAAACTTGAAAAAGTTCAGAAAAGTTTCACAAGGATGTTGCTGGGATTGGAAGGTTTGAATGATAGAGAGAGGCTGAATAGGCTGGGGCTATTTTCCCTGTAGCATCAGAAGCTGAGGGGTGACCTTACGGAGGTTTATAAAATCATGACAGGTATGAAAAAGGTGAATAGCCAAACTCTTTTTGCCAGGGTAGGGTAGTCCAAAAGTCAACAACTTAGGTTTAAGGTGAGAGCGCAAAGATGTAAAAGGGACTTCAGAGGCAATGGTTTTGCACAGAGGGTGGTACATATATGGAATGAACTACCAGAGTAAGTGGTGGAGGTGAGTAAATTTACAACATTTAAAAGGCATCTGGATGGGTTTAGAGGGATACGGGCCAAATGCTGGCAAATGGGACTAGGAAAATTTGGGATATCTGGTCGGCATGGATGAGTTGGACAGAAGGGTCTGTTTCCCTGTTGTATGTCTCTATGTCTCTATGACTTATCCGCAGAATTCCAGTGCTATGTTTGAATTTCCTTTTAGCTTTTTTAACTTGTCTCAATACTTCCATCATTCAAAAGAAAGATGATCGGATAGAAAGAACAAAGAAAATTTACAGCCCAGGAACAGGCCCTTCGGCCCTTCAAGCCTGAGCCGATATGAATGTACTGTCTAAACCTGTCAGTCAATTCCTAAGCATTTGTATCCCTCTGCTCCCCACCTACTCATGCATCTGTCCAGACGCATCTTAAATGAATCTACCGTGCCTGCCTCTACCACCTCTGCTGGCAATGCGTTCCAAACGCCCACCACCCGTGGATACAAAAATAGTATGACTTTTAGCAGCAAAAGAAAGGCATTATCCCAATTTGTCAGTCCAGGACACAGGTGATCCCACTGTCAGGTTCTTAATCCCCTGAGTTATATATCTTCTTGTCCTTCAACTTGTCTTTTGCTGATGCCCAGTATCATCACAAAAGAGGAAGTACCTGTTTTAAAAAAAGTTAGTTTCTGATGGGAAACTAATTTTCTTCTATTTCTTAGAATTTAAAGTAAAGTGCTGTGGAACTCTGACCACATGGAGAAAACAAATGATAAAAATCAAGCCAATTCTGAGAAAGTTGAAATAACAGCTTGTGTTTACATAGGATCTTTCATAATAGTAAATCGGTCCTCACAACAGGAGATTACCCAGGCAAAATTTGACACATAAAGAGATATTAAGGCAGATGAGCAAAGATATTGGTCAAAGTATTGAGGTTCAAAGAATTAAAGGGGGGGGCAACAAGTCAAACATGTGCAAGTTAGGTGGAATGGCCATGCTAAATTGCCCTGTAGTGTCCAGGGATGTGTAAGCTATGTAGATTAGCCACGGCAAACATAGGGTTACAGAGGTAGGTGGGTGGATGGGTGGGGAGTGGGTCTGGATGAGATGCTCTTCAGAGGGTTGGTGCAGACTCAGTGGGTAGAATCCTGTAGGGATTCTACGATTTTCTGAACATAAGGTGGAAAGATTTAGGGATGGAATTCGAGAGAAGAAAAATCAAAATTGTCAAAGGTAAACACACAATGCAGGTTTACTTCTGTAGGAGCATAAGTAGGTATTTACCCATCTAGTCCACTCTGCCATTCAATTAAATCTTGGCTGATCTGATTATCCTCAACTCCACTTTCCTGCCTTTGCCTCATAACCCTTGATTCCCTGATTGATGAAAAAAATGTCGATCTCACCCTGGAAGATACTTAATGACTTAGCCTCAACAGCGCTTCACCCATAGTAAATTCCATAGATTCACTACCTTCTGAGAAAAAAACTTCTTCCTCATCTCTATCTTAAATGTATAACACCTTATTGAGTCACTTCCACTTTCACTACCCTCCAATTATGGAATTCTAGGTACTTGACCAATTTCCTTAGTGACAATGCGGACTCTCCAAGTACTCTGCACTATTGGTGCTGGGGGAATTCAAGTTCAGGAGGTCTGAGTAATAGATAAGAATACAGTGCTATAATACCGTTTCTCCATCCCAACTCAGTAGCCAGCTCTGCTCCCACCGATATCAGATGATTGAGAGTGTTCCCACAGAACTCACAGCTTCTGAAAGATGAGGAGAATTTTTTTCACATAGAAGGTGATGGGTCTGTGGAATTACTTGCCACAGAAGGTTGTGGAGGCCAAATCACTGAATATACTTGAGAAAGAAATAGGGTTTTAGAGGGTAATGGCCTCAAGAGGTACAAGGAGAGAGCAAGAGTACGGTGTTGAGACAAGGGATCAGCCATGATCCTGTTGAATGATGGAGTGTGCTGGATGGGCTGAATGGCCTACACCTGATACTGTGATTCTATATTTTCTTGTCTGGCCTCTCCACCCATAGTCCAATTGTTGATAACAATCGGCTCCAGAATAGTCCTCCTTCAGCCTCAAACTCCACCACCAATCTTAAGATTGCAGTTGAGAAAGACATACAAATGTGATTTTTATCATTGGATTGTCTTGAAACAGACTGGAGAGGACAGGAAGTGCTTTCCTTTGAATGAGTTCTCAATTTGGTGCCTTGTCTGTTCCCTCAAATGGATGTAAAACACCCCAAAGGCACCATTTGATGAAGAGCAGAGGAATTCTCAACCTGTACCCCCAGGTCCTGGCCCCCTCCACCCCCTCCACCAACCCCCACCCCCTCCACCAACCCCCACCCCCTCCACCAAAACCTAAACGAGCTGTAATCTGACTATTTATCCCATTCATTTTAGTGGGAGCTTCCTGTGCTTTCTGCACCTCCCTGCTATACAACACTGATTGCACTCCAAACATATGTCATTGGCTGTAAAATGCTTTGGAACATTGTGTTCATAAAAGGCATTATAGATTCCTCCATTTTATTGCACCAGTAGCTCGCCCCCTACCTCTAACATCACCAGCTGCCTTGAGGATGCTACTGCCTCTGCATCCATCAAGCCTGTGGCAATTTTTGAATGCTTCAAGGACTTACTTCAAATCTTGAAGTAACAGACCACAATGTTAAATATTGATTTACATTACAATAATTTATTTACATCGCCTGTAGTATTATGATACACCAAAAAGAAACAATCTAACCACTGCCCCTTGACATTGAATGGTGTTATCATCAATGAATCCCCCACTATCAACTTCCTGGGAGTTATCATTGATCAGAAACTCAACTGGACTGACCACATAAACACAGTGGCTACAAGAGTAGGTCAGAGACTATGAACACGGCCGCAAGTAACTCATTTCCTGACTCCCCAAAGCCTCTGAATCTATGGTGGGGTCTGGAATGTACTGCCTGGGAGGACAGTGCAGGTAGGCACCTTTTAAAAGGTGTCTGGATGCGTGCTTGAAATGACATAACATTCAAGACTATGAGTTGAATGTTGGAAGGTGCAGCTTCGGTGGTACAGACATGATGGCTGAAGAGCATCTTCAGTGCTGTATGATTCTATGATGCTGTGATCTAGAGGACTTCCCTTTTTGTAAGAAACAATGTGGACATTGAAATTGCTCAGGTTGCAAGAACGTGATGCCTTTGTGAGAAAATTCACACGTACATTTCTGTCTTTGGCTCCTCCTCTGAGGAGAAAATAAAATAGATTTAGTCAAACTTACTTTCATCAAGTTGTTATCCCATAAAAATATTTTAAAAGAAGCAACTGCACTACTGATCTCAGCACTTCAGACTTAAGGAAAGAACAAGGCTTCATTTAGTTAGCACCTTTTACAACTTGGGGGTTCCCTTATCAATGAGATATTTTTGAAGTATGGCTATTGTTGTAATGCAGGAAGCTCAGCAGGAAAGATCCCAATTCAGCAAGGGGATAAGGATCAGATAATCTGCCTACAGTGATGTTGGTTAAGAGATACTATTGGCTGTAATGTCAGGTAGGACTGTTTTGCTCTTCTCTAGAATAAGGCTAGCCACACTCTTATATTTACCTGAGGATGGATGGACCTTGGATTAACAGTCCATTTCAATCTGCAGCTCTGCTCGCAGTACAGCCCTCCCCCTACAACATTGAGACTATCAGCTTGGGTTACAGTAATTGCTTAATGCAGGTATGGTGGCTCAGTGATTAGCACTACTGCCTCACACCACCAGGGATATGGGTTTGATTCCAGCCTGGGGTGACTGTCTGTGTGCACTTTGCATGTCCTCCCTGTGTCTGAGATAGTTTCCCCTGGGTGCTCCAGTTTCCTCCCACAGTCCAAAGAAGTGCAGTTTTGGTGAATTGGTCTTGGTAAATGTGAGAGGCCCTTTGGAGGGTTGGTGGAAACTCGATGGGCTGAATGGCTCCATCTGCACTGTACTGATTCTAAAGCAATTTCTATTCAATGAAAGAAAATAAATGAAAGTATTATTCACTGAGTGAGGGAACAATGATAATCAATCTGGGATGTTACTGCTGACTAGCCAGAGGCAGAGCTCAGTGGAACTTTGGTGGTTACATTTTTTGTTATCTCCTCCCTTTCCAACCAGCCAGTGCCAAGCACATATAGTCCAGGGATTTAAGGGGAGATTGTGGTGTCCTGATAATATCAACTGGCTAATAATGCCGAGATTTGGGCTAAATTTGGATAAAAGTCAAATACAGTATATGCTCAAGATCTGAAATAAAAACAGAGTGTTGGAGAAATTCAGTAGATCTGTGGGGAGACAGAAATAGAGTTAATACTTCGAGTCTAATCTTGTGGGCACCATTAAAATGTTTAATAGACATTCAGGTAAGTTTCATACATGAATAGGAAAGGTTTGGAGTGTTAAGAGTAGGCAGGCAGAACTAGTTTAGTTTGGGATTATGTTCGGCATGGACTGATGGACTGAAGGATCCGTGACTCTGTGACACTTCTTCAGAACTTTTCTAAACTGAACTCGAAGTATTAACTTTGTTTCTCTCTCCACAGATGCTGCCAGACCTGCTGAGTTTCTCCAAAACTTCCCATTTCCATTATTAATGTACTAGCAACGTGGGTTCAAATCCAACCCTGGCAGCTGGTGGAATTTAAATTCAAGGAATAAATCTGGAATTGAACGATAATCTCATTAAAAGTGACCATAAAATACATCTGGTTCACAAATGCCCTCTAGGAAGGGGAAATCTGCCATTTTTCTTGGTCTGGTCTTCAACTGACTCCAGACCCACAGTAATGTGGATGACTTTTAACTGCCCTTCAAGAGTCAATCAGTTCAAGGGCAACTAGGAATGGGCAACAAATGCTGGCCTTGCTAGTGATACCCTCATCCCATAAAAGCGTAAACTTAAAACATGTAGAAGCAATACTTGGTGTGATCGAGGAACAAGACATTTAACCCTGCCCTGAACAGGTCAATGGCTTCAAGAGCACATGCAGGAGATAAATACTTACTTTCAAGAAAATAATAAGCTATTGCAACATTTCCACCAGAAGCAACAGGTAGTCAATGAAAGGGAAATCTATGTTGAAATGCTTCTGCCAATTTGGCAATATGGGTAACCAATTTCAGTTACTGTTCATTTCCAGCTATTGTGAAATGATCTGGGAAAATGCTCACTGAGTACTTGGAGCAATGAAACATGATTGCATTTTGTTAACATTCTTCCTCACTGCTGTCTTTTATCACCTCTATTGCATGTTGTTGTGTCACCATAGTCTTAATAGACCATAGGGGCTGCTCTTTCATTAGAGAGAAGTGACTGGTGGTGATTTAACCTGAGGGCCTCAAGACCTCTGGTGAGGGAAGAGGTTGAGAAGGAGAGTTCTTTGTGGTAACCTCAAACCAATAACAGGGATTGAACTCATGCTGATGGTGTTACACTGCTCTATAAACTAACAATCCTTCCTGAAGAAGGGCTCATGCCTGAAACATCGATTCTCCTGCTCCTTGGATGCTGCCTGCCCTGCTGCGCTTTTCCAGTAACACATTTTCAGCTCTGATCTCCAGCATCTGCAGTCCTCACTTTCTCCTAAACCAACAATCCAGCCAACTGAGCTAAACCAATTTCCATTGCATGTGCTACTACCCAACAAAGCAAAGTGACTCTTGCCACTATATCAATACTAATCAGCAATGGAATTAAAAGCACAAGCAAACTCAATCACAATGGGGTCAAGCAATGGGCTCCTTTACTGTTGAGTTTTGACAAAGCGAACGTGTTTAAAAGATAAAGGAAGGCCAACATTTGAAATGGAATTTTTCACAACCTGAGCAGCACCCCAAACTGATTACAGCCAAATAAATGCTGTTGCAGTGCACTGTTGTAAGCACTTCCTGATGGAATAATCACAGAAGTGTTATGGTACAGAAGGAGGCAATTCAGCCCATTATGTCCATAATGGCTCTTCAAATGAGCATCATTACCTACTAGTAATTTCCTACTTTTTCCCATAACCTTGCACATTCTTTTTATCCAAATAATTAGACAATACCATTGACAATGCCTCAATCATGGCATAAACCAGCTGATGGGTCATGTCAGTTTATCCGCAGACCAACTGAACTAAAAAGGCCAGCAGAAAGTGGCAGAGATCACTCCAGCTTCACCCACCTCAGGTTAGGAAGGAGAAAATAAAAACAAAATCACTTTGTAGTAGCCGCAACAGGAATTGTGTACAGAGGACAAAGGTTTATTACCCATCAGCATTAGTTGTTAAAACTCACACACGGACAGAGATACAAGATAGCTGTGATCTAATAGGTCTGCCCTGCTGAGCTCTGCACCATAACCCAGGCAAGGTGCTGCTTTTACCCTCCCTTCATTAGTTATTTTGGAAAAGATCAGCAATTTTAGGTCCCCAGAATCTTTGTCCCTTAGTTTTGGTGATCAGGGGAGATGGCTAAGGGCTGTGAGGATCGCAACAAGCAGGACATCCCCCTGCAGCAACGGACATGCCCGCGGCGGCAGTGTTAACATCTGTGGATGTTCCTTTGGGCCTACCTGCGTGGCGGAGCCTAGTCTCAATGTTCGTGAAACTCCAAGAGAAGAGCGATTCAGCGATGGAGGAGACCCAGACTAGACTGGAACCGATCTCGTCCATGCTGCAAAAGCAGCGGCAGGAGATCCAGCATCTTGGGCAGCACGTGGAGGAGGTGGAGCAGCGGACTGCGGCTTCAGAGGCCATGGCAGAATCCTCGGTCTGTCAGGTCCAGGTCCTGGAGAAGCAAGTACGGGCCTTAGTGGAGCAGGTTGACGACTTCAGAAATCAAGGTCATTGGAAGAACATCCGTCTTATTGGGCTGCCAGAACAGGAGGAAGGAGGCCAGCTAGTTAGCTTTCTGGAGCAATGGCTCCCACAGTTCTTGGGGCTGGAAGTCGAGGCAGGCCGGGTGCGAGTCGAGCAGGCCCACGGCTTCGCAATGTGCAGGCCTGGATCAGACCATCGCACCCACCCAGTCCTAGTGTAACTCCAGCACTATAGAGATACGCAAATGGTGTTGGGATCTTCCAGAGCACTGGGGGCAGATCCACAGGCCCTGATCTATAAGGGATCAAAATTATGTTTTATCAGGACTTTTCTGTGGCTGTGATCCGTGAGAGGAAGACCTTTGAGGAAGTAAAGAAGAGGCTGAGAATATTTAGTACTCTATAAGGTGTCCGGCAATGTTACGTTTGCAACCATGGAGGGTTTGTGCATAATTTTGATTCATCAGAAAAGGCAAAGGACTCCCTGGACACTTTAAAATAAACTGACCGGTTCAAGTAATATGGACAGTAGTGTTTCCTTTGTTTTCTCTGTTTTTTTATCTTGTTTACCTGGTTTTGCTATTTTAATATGTGGGGGGGGGGGCCTTTTCTCTTCTTTCTCCATCGACCCCCCCTCCCCGCCATGGTCTTTATTCCACCCCTTTTCTTCCATTTTCTCTCTCTTGATTTGAGATGGGGGGCTGATGGTTTGGGGGCTGGGGGTTTATCAGTAGTGATTGGGATTGATGTATGGGTGGGACAAGTTGAATGCCCTCTTCCAATTTTCTTGTTATAAGATACATGTATTCTTTACTTTGTTTTGCCTGGGTTTGGGGCGCAGCTTCAGCAAGAGGGAGCCATGGAGGTGTTAGTGGGTAATCTGAGTGCTCCCTGTGGGCAAGGGGGAAGTCTCCTCTTATTTGTTTCATGTGTTGGTTCATTGTAGGAGTAGATGTTAGACGTTCTGCTTTTGTAGTTTCTATAGTTGTATTTTCTAGTTTATAAGCATCTTTTACTGTTTTCCTTTAGCGCTTTATGAGTGGGGTTCTTGTTCTTGGGGTGGGGGGGGGGGGTCACAGGCTGTTTCAAATGGCTATGGTTAATTGTTTATTTAAATGGTGCACCTGGAATATTAAGGGGAGTAATTCACTGATTAAGAGAAAGAAGATATTTTTGAGTCTTAGAAAGGAAACGGTCGATGTTGCACTGTTGCAATAAACACATTTAGGCGATAAGGAGCATTTAAAGTTACAGCAGGGAGGGCTCGGCTGGGTGTTTTTCTCGTATTTTAATTTTAAAAGCAGAGGAGTAGCTATACTCATTCAGAAGAATGTTCCATTTCAGCTGTTTGACCAAATTAAGGATGAATATGGGTGATTTGTCATCCTCAAAGCTTTAATACGTGGGTGGGGCGATGTATGGGATTTTGAATATTCATTGCCCCCCGGCACACCCCCTCAAATTTCTAATGGATAGACTTTCCAGGTTCAATCGTCTTATGGACTCCGGGTAGACAGGATACCCAGGGGTCTCCCAGGCACCTCCCCTCAATTCAAACAACTGAGTGAGGAGTTGGGGCTGGTGCAAGTGTGGAGGTGTCTTCACCTTGAGGGTAGGGACTTTACCTTCTTCTCTAACCCACACAAGTGCCACACTAGGATTGACATGTTTTTTGTTCCCCCAGCCTATTTGGATTTGGTGCTGTCCTATAGAATTGGGAACATAGCCATTTCTGACCATGTGGCAGTGTGTCTGGAGGTTAAGGCTAGAGGCAATGGGACAGGCTTACGGCATTGGCATATGGATCCTTTTCTCCTGGAGAACAGTAAATTTATTGAGTACTTTTTGCAGAAATTTAAAATTTTTTGGTATATTAATTTGGGTATGGCAAGTAACCTGTCAGTGCTCTGGGAGAATGCCAAAGCGTACGCAAGGGGTTTGATTATTTCTTACCTGGTGACCTGGAAGCAGCAGAGGAGAGAGCAACAGGGTATGCTTGAGTCTGGTTGAAAGCAGCCATGACAGAATACTTTAATAGGCCGTCTGTGACCAAGTTACAGTGGATTACAGCCCTCAGGGCTGCTCTGAACTCTGTGCTCACTCAGACAACAAAGAGGACGACCTCTTTAGTGAAACAGAAGTTTTTCGAGTATGGTGATAGGAAGAAAAGCGCTGCCACACCGCCAATCCCCCCCGCCCCCACTTCAGTAATTCACTGAGCGCGGTGGCTCAGTGGTTAGCACTGCAGCTTCACAGTGCCAGGGACCCATATTTGATTCCAGTCTCAGTCGACTGTGTGTGTGGAGTTTGCACATTCTCCTTGTGTCTGCGTGGGTTTCCTCCGGGTGCTCTGGTTTCCTCCCACAGTCCAAAGATGTACAGGTCAGGTGGATTGGCCATGCTAAATTGCCCATAGTGCTAGGTGCATTAGTCAGAAGGAAATAGGTCTGGGTGGGTTACTCTTCAGAGGGTTGGTGTGGACTTGTTGGGCTGAAAGGCCTGTTTCCATACTGTAGTAATCTAACCTCATTAATGCAGCATTTAGGAAATTCTATTCTGAGTTGTATCAGTTGGAGGGTTGTGAGGACAGGTAGGTGAAGATGGAGTTCCTTTTTAAGAACTTGGACCTTCCACGTGTCACTTCGGAGCAGGCATCCCTTTTGAATGCCCCTCTGACAATCCAAGAGATACAGGAGGTGATGAGGCAGCTGCAAAGTGTTAAAGCACCCGGCCAGGATGGATTTCAGAGCAAGTTTTATAAGGAATTTATAAACATGTTTGCTGGGCCAATGTTGGACATGTACAATTATTCGTACAGTCAGGACTGCCTCCCATCCTCTCTGAGAGAAGCTAATATCTCCCTTATTCTCAAGGGAGGGAGAGCCCCAGAGGACTGTGCATCGTACAGGCCCATATCGCTGTTAATTGTGGATTTTAAAATTCTATAGAAAACATTAGCGCTGAAGTTGGAGAAAGTCTTGCCCTCTATTGTAAAGGAGGACCAGACAGGTTTTATGATGGGTCGTAAATTCTCTAACAACATTAGAAGAATACTGACCATGGTCCAGGTGTGCCAGCAGGGGTAGATTCTGGGCTTGGTGGTCTCCCTAGATGCAGAGAAAGCATTTGACTGGGTGCAGTGGCCGTATCTTTTTTATGTCCTGGAACAGTTTGGTCTTGTGGTGGTGGTTCTTCACCAGGTGGGTGGCAGTATTATATAAGGATCCTAAGGCAGCGGTTCTCACTTAGAGCATAAGGGCTGACAATTTTAGTATTGGTAGAGGTAGCTGACAAGGGTGTCCCCGCTCACCACTGCTGTTTACATTAGTGATGGAGCCGTTGGTGGCGGCTATCCAGAGGGACCCGAATATAGTTACTCCGGAGGTGGGATCGGAGGGTATAAAATCACCCTTTACGCAGACAATGTTCTTCTTTTTCTGTCTAATCCAACAATATCTGTGCCCCATTTAATACAAAAGATTAATTTATGTGGCTCTTTCTTGGGCTATAATATCAATTTTATGAAGTCGGAGGCCATAACTGTGAGGGGTCTTGTCAGAGTACCCGATCTTGGGGGTGGAATCCGATTCCCTTTCAGGTGGTCACAGGGAGGTTTCCTGTATTTAGGCATTTTTATTACTCCGGACTTTGTTCAATTATATAAAGCTGTTGCTGGAGAAGATAAGACAAGACCTCCAGGATTGGGACACTCTACTAATATCTTGGTTGGGTAGAATAGCTCTGGTTAAAATGAATGTTCTTCCTCGTTTATCATATCCCTTGGGAATACTCCCTCTGATGCTACCGAGGCAAGTGTTACGGGGGCTTAACAGCTGGCTTGGTCTTTTATCTGGTGTCACAGGCAACCTCTTATGAAGCTTGTTAAATTGCAGCTTCCCTATTATCCTATGTGAATGATTGGGCTTGCCAGAACCCGAGGACAATATAGCTGGACATCGAGGCTTCCCAGGCAAAATGCCCTCCTCATTAATTTGTTGTTTATGGACAAGAAGAGGACTGTCATGGAGCATTGCAGAAACCCGATTGTCCTTAACATGGTTAAAGTTTGGAGAATGATGCGACAAAGTGAGGACAATTTATATAAAATTTCCCTTTTTACTCCCATAATAGGAATGCCAGGATTCCAGCTGGGATCGATGGATTCTGGCTTTAGGCTCTGGGAGTTGAGAGGAGTCTATTGTTTGGGAGACTTATTTGAGGGGGAGGTCATGATGTCTTTCAATCAGCTGAGCCAGAAATATGAATTGTCCAGTAGGGGCCTCTTTCATTATTTTCAAATCAGGGACTTTATACAGAAAAAGACTACATTAATAGTTAATCTCTATAGGTCTGATGTGGAAAGGAGAGTACTTCGGTCCACAGGTACTCTCTCGATCAGTAACCCATCCCATTTATGAAGGGGTAGTGTCTCGAAGGATATTGAATGACTGTGCGGGATCTGGACTCAGGAATTGGGGGTGGAGATCACGTCAGAGACATGGGACGATATTTGGGAGAATGTGAGGAAGATTTCAATTTCTAATAGGACGCAGGCTATGCAAGTGAGGGCTCTCCACAAGGTCTATTTGACTCCGGAGTGGCTTGTGAAATTTTACAAAAGCAACATTCCCACTGTGTCCCAAATGTAGAGCAGATATTGGTAATCTTACTCATTGCTTGTGGTTATGCCACAAACTTTGTAGGTATTGGGGCACTATAGCGAGTGTTTTATAGGGGATCTTGGGAACTGAGGTCAAGGTAGATCCAGTGTCCCTCCTCTTGGGTCTGCCGAATGTGCCCTCTTTAGATGCCCATGGGAAGTAACTGTTTAATATTTTCTCATATTGTGTGAGGAAGAACATTTTGATGAGCTGGATATCGAAAAATCTCCCAGGACTTTGGGGATGGTGTTGGTTAGTTATGGAACATATCCCCCTAGACTTCCTTACAAGTATGGTGCACCAGAAAACGGAACCTTTTAATATGACATGGTGGCCCTTTTTGAAATATATGGACTCAGACTTGTCGGCTGTATTAATTTGGCCTTTATGTAGCTGCGAGGGCTGTGTCTGGTGGGCTGGGGCCCCGAGAGGAAGAATCCTGAATAAAAACGGGTATGCCAACTGACACTCCCGGTGAGGGGAGCTTAAGTGGGGTTGCACTGAGTGCTGTAATTTAACTTGGTTCAATCTAATTTAATGTAGTTTACTTTGCTTCATTATTTATTGAATTGTAGTATGGGTAGAAAATTTTTTCTCTCTAATTTGTTTGTGAAGTTGAATAGTAGTTTGTTTATTGTTATTGTTGCTGTCCTATAAGATTGTTATACTATTTTAGAATAATTTTATAATTTTGTAAAAAATTCAAAATCTTTTTCAATACAAAAATAAACTCACACACAATACAGAAGATGATCATGCCGATCAATCAATGCACATGAAAACATATTCTGGAAAGGATTAAGAAGAAAATAGGAACAACAGGCTATTTAGCCCACCGAGCCTATTTCACTATTGAGTAGATTATGGATCTATAGACTGATTCCTTGACTCTATTTGCTTTCATATCCCTGGCTAGCAAATAACTATCACTCTCAGATTTTACATTATTAATTGAACAATCATCTACTGTGTTTCCTGGGATTGCATTCTATCACCCTTTGTGTAAAGGAACATTCCTCAATTTTCTGATGTCTTCTGAACAGCAGCAGAGTGAATTTGAATGGCTGCAAATCAAGTCATCACTATTCTTCATCTCCATCATAAATGGACAGTGAAGCGTGTAAAGACGAAAATCTCCTAACACAATTTTCTGCTGTTTTTCCTTGTAAGACAGTTGACGTTGGCAGTTGCTGCAATCGTGGTGTTTACTAGAAGCAGTGACTTCCTGCCAGGAGTTCCTCACATGAATGCTGTTTTTTTTCTAAAACAACTCTCTTCCTTTTCTTCCTAAATCAGTTATATTAATCAGCAGTACGCTCACATTAGGATATGGATATGCCAATCCTTCTTATTAGATGTAATTTGTGGAAACTGTCTAACGTACCACATTTTGGGAAAATATTGATCAGAATCACTTAATGTCTACGAGTCAGAAACAGGCCTTTCGGCCCAAATGAGCAATGCTAACATTAATGTTCCACACTAGTCTCCTCTCAGTCTTTGAACTACTTCCACCACAGCAGAAGAATAGGCAAGGAGCATGCTCATTCTGCACCTGCTGCAATATGCAGTGCACATTTATATATATACACAGTGTGCATCATGTATGTATTCATATTCCCACTTTCATACTCACTATATTGTATGTCAGAAATATGGCTTTTGTAAATCTGCTCAAGTATAGCATATACCCTACCCCTTTTAATGATTCCCAAAATATCCCCACAAAAATGTGCTGGACCACCACCAACTTGCTCCAATCAAGGTTTTATGAGCATAAGGACATTCCATTGATGACACTCCCAGTTTATCCCCATCTTTCTGGTCTCTCCTCCACTCTCTAATTATCAGATTTGGCAAACTTCTGCAATCAAAGGCAGAGGGAGAATATGCCAAAATCATCTTCCAGCAAATTTGAAGCGCAGTTATGATGTAGCAAGTGCAGCACTGATTTGCATATTGCAAGTTTGCACTAACAGCAGTGTGATAATGATCAAAAATCTAACTATTAGTGATGTTGGTCAGGGGATAAATATTGACCATTACAACTCCATGCACATCTGTGAAATTGAATCATTGGGTCTTTTATGTCCACCTCAGAAAGCAAACAGGACTATCACTTAATTCTGAGAGTCAGGACTCATAGCAGTGTAACACTTTACTCAGTACTATGATGGGTCAGGTCAGCTTTGTACTGTCTACTCAAATCTCCTGGAGTGGCAACTAATTGAACGGAAGTGAGGTGTTGCCATTCAGCTCTATAGTGTTTAAATTACAAGTCCAGCACTCTGTGCGCCCCTAGACCATACACTGAATAGAGAGAAGTGCAAGTTGCATTGCGTATGGGTTTGGGTGGGGTGTTGCAGTACAGGGTTGTCTTACTGTTGCTAGATAGGTTGAAATGACGTGATCTTGTCGTGTGTTTGTTTCTTCCCCTACAACGTGCTGCTTCCCAAAACTGGCCCTGCATCTGCTGCACAATCTTATCAGTTTATTCAGCCTGCCATGTCATTGTGGGCGGTACAGAACTGATCACAACAAGTCTCCCTGTAACTTCTGTAATTTGCTGAGACCATGTGCACAGGCAGAGAGAGAAGCAGCTGCTGAAGTATTGGCGCAGGGCAAGCGGCATCTCAAGTGATGAAAGGCAAGTCTACAGCACGAGCACAGTAAGTTCAACTTCAGTAAATAACCACTGCACCAAGCAGGACTAAGAAAGCACAAGCAGAATTAAAAACTTTTCTCAGTTGTGGAGGGATTGAGAATGAAATGGACAGATTCAAAGGATTTGGTAAAAGAAGCTAAAACAACACAAGAAGTAAATTCTTTCTGCAGTGAGTGGTTAGGATCTGGGTATATTGCCAGAGAATGTAGTGGAGGCTGTTTCAATAAAGTCTTTCTAAAGGGAATTAGACTGTTATCTGAAAAATTACAATGTGCAGGGTTGCGGGAGAACTGAATGCTAAATGAACTGCTCATGTGGAGAGCTGAACCAAATGGCCTCCTCCTGTACTGTAACAATTTTGTTTTTCTGTGTACTATTGCTGACTTTATTAGCATTTTTCACCTTTCTAGGAAAAGGAAAAACTTTAGTACAAAATGAATGAAATACCATTAGGCAGACCCAGCAGCCTGCATTGATACACATACCAGTTAAAAAGTACTCTTCATCAGCAAGACTCCTCCATAGTGTTCCATTTTGAGTGTCTTCTCTAAAATACTGTAAATACAGATACTTGATTGAATGTAGAGAGTGCAATGTGCATGAAAGTGGACTTGAGTCATGATTTGGAGCAAACAAATATTGTTTTAAAAGATTTAGAGATATAGAAAGTTCATAGCACAGAAAGAGGTCCAACAGCTCTCTAAGGCTCAGGATTAAGACAGTATTTTTCTTAATACTTAACCCTTTAAATTGTCTGTGTTTCTATTTATATGAGTTGTGTTGAAACAATGTAATTTACAAACACTGTGCGAAGGCAGCTAGTTCCATCAAGATAAAAGCTAATAAGACAAAAGATTGTTGACGTAGGCATCCAGCCGTCACCTTATTGAATGGGAAAACAGGCTCAAAGGGCCGAATGGCCTACTCTGGCTCCTGCATCTTATGTATGCCCTCATCCTCCCTCTCCCTTCCATTCCTCCCAATTGTTCCTTGACCTTCACTCTTTCCTATTCTAATCCCTCTCTTCCTATTTTCTTTGTTCCGTCAATCTTCTCTTCTCTCCCTTTTATATGCCTCTCTTTTTTCCTTCCCTGCATCTCCCTGTCACCTTCTTTCTTGCTTTCACTATACTTCTCGTCTCTCCTTTTCTCCATTTTCTGCCTTCAATTCTTCTCGCCTGCCCATGGAGTTTTACCCATTCTGTCCTCCTTTACTCTTTCAGCCTCCCTCCTTCTATCCTCTACTCATCCTCCTAATATTGCAAAGTTCAAAGCCCCTGCAGGTCAGCAACACCGAGGTGGGAAAAGCAGGAGAAAGGGTGGGCTTCGAAAAGGAGAAATGGGGGTGCTCAGCTTGGAATCTGAAAGCTTCAACTAAGAGGCTGGAGGGAGGTGAAAACAGAGGGGGTGAAGAAGGGGAATGTAAAATAGAGAGTCCAGCAACAGCATCCAGGATATCTCAGTGGAACTCAGCACCAGCACTAGGCCACCTATGCGTAGGTGGTTAGCTCTGCTGCCTCACAGCACCAGGGTCCCAGGTTCGATTCCAGCCTCGGATGGCTGTCTGTGTGGCGTTTGCACATTCTCTCCGTGTTTGCGTGGGTTTCCTCCCACAGTCCAAAGATGAATTGGCCATGCTAAATTGCCCATAGTGTTAAGTGCATTAGTGAGACGGAAATGGGACTGGGTGGTTTACACCTTCAGAGGGTCGGTGTGGACTTGTTGGGCCGAAGGGCCTGTTTCCACACTGTAGGGAATCTAATCTGAAAAGTACAAGTATCGCGGGAGTAGCGATATGATGTTGAATGGTTTTCAAGCCTATTTGTGAAGAATACACTGAGAACAGGGACACTTTGGTGGAGTCTGTGTCTTGCTCACTGCAGAGCTGACATCTTCACTCTAAACAATTATTTCTATGCTGGCATTTTCTTTATCTACACCTCTCATTACTCTTTTACAGAATTGAGTTGACCAAATTAAACTAAATTAAAATGAGCCAGCCTTTAAAAGAAAATTTAAAGGAAGCCAGGATGAAAAGAACATGGGGAGAAGTGGGTGGTATTCTCCTGAGTCTGGAAGTAGAGCAGAGCAAGAGGAAGGACAGCCTATGCAGGTGACTTTAACAAGTCAATAACAACTGTTAAAGAGGAAGTTAAGTTGCACAATGAAAAAAAATGACATTTGTATTTCAAACGTGCCAGTCATCAGACAAAATATGAAATATATACACATTGGTGCCAAGTTACTCTCAAAACAACTTTCGGACAGGAAATATTTTAAAAACATCTGTGACCTAATAGAGCCGTTGCGACAGTTTCCTTTATGTTGCCTTCTGACAACAAACACATTTAAGACAAACATGTATTTATTACCTTTCTGCGTGATCTTTGGTGTCAACTGTGGATAACACAGTCAGAAGGTCAAACCTCACTTTGGAGGCTTGAGCATTACAATCTAAGTCGATGTTCCTGGTGGAGCACTGAGGGACTGCTGCACTAGTAAAGGTGCTGTCTGTCTGGGAGTGCTCAGAAGGAGTGCTGCTCTGAAGCAACATGGTACTGAGGGAATGCTGCACTGTTGCACTGAATGGATGCTGTTTTGCTGAAGGTTCTGTGTCTCTAGCAGTTCATTGAGGGGGTGCTACATCACTCTACTGAGGGAGCACCGCATTGCTGGACTGAGGGAATATAGCACTGAGAGAGTGCTGAATTGCTGCAGAGGGAATGTTGCACTGAGGGAACGTGGCATTGAGAGTGCTGCATTGCTGTACTGAGGATAGACAACACCGAGGGATCATGGCACTGAGAGAATGCTGCATTGCAGCACTGAGGGAAACGCTGCACTGAGGGAACTTGGTACTAAGAGCACTGCATCACTGCACTCAGTGAGCACAGCACTGAGCAAGTGCTGCATTGCTGCACTGAATGCTGCATTCCTGAAGGTGCTACATCTCTGGGAGTGCTCCAAGTGCACTACTGTACGGAGGGAGTGCTGCACAGTTGCATTGAGGGAGCATTGCACTAAGCAGGTGTTGCATAGCTGCACTGAATGAGTGTCTATGAATCATAGAATCCCTGGAGTATGGAAACAGGAGATTTGGCCCAATTGCACATCGATCTCCGAAGAGTAACCCACCCAGACCTATTACACTATATTTACCCCCGACTAATGCACCTAACCTACACATTCCTGAACACTGTGGGCAATTTAACATGGCCAATTCACCTAACCTGCACATCTTTGGATTGTGGGAGGAAACTGGAGCATCCGGAGGAAACCCACTGCACTGGTGAAGACACTGTCTGGGAGTGCTGCGTTAAGGGAGAGTTGCACTGGTTAAAGTGCTGTGTCTCTGTGAATGTTCTGAGGGAGTGCTGCACCAAGGGAGTGCTGCATTGCTGCATTGAGGGAATGTTGCACTGAGAGAGCGCAGTACTGAATACGTGCTGCACTACTGAAGGTGCTTTGTTTCTGGTGAGTTGTTAAAACTGACCTCTTTAAGATACAAAATCCCACAGTCCGCCTTTAAAGAGGAATAGGGGAGTCACCCCAGTCTCTTGCTCAGTATTTATCTCTCTGTCACTAAGTCAGATTGTTTGATGACCATCACATCTCCATCAGTTGAACACTGATATGGGCAAACAAACAAAAGTCTAATTGAAATGAATAAAATGTCTTCAAGGAATTTTACAGGATAGCTATTCTGAGGCTGATTTTCTTGGCTTTGTAGTTGAAAATATGGCTCATGGTCTCAAGTGAAGAGAGTGATCCCTTAGAACTGAGATGAAGAGAATCCTCTTCACATGGAGGGTTGTGAATCTTTGGGAATGTCCATCCCAGCATCATGGCTGTTCCATTGTTGAATATACTCAAGACCAAGATTAATAGATATTTGGACCACAAGGGGATTAAGGGATACAGCTGGAGAGTGGACACTTTTATTGATTCTTCCATAGTATATTGGCATCAATGACAGGATCACAATTTGCCACCCACTCCTAACTGCCCGTGGATTGAATGGGCTTGCTAGGGCCATATCAGAAGATAGTTAAGATTTAATAACATTTCTAATGGTCTGGAGTCAAACGTGGGTCAGACTAGGGTAAGGAGGTAGATTTCCTTCCCTAAAGGGTATTAGGGAATTAGATGGGCACTGATAAGAATTAAAAGGATAATAATGGATTTCTCAATTTCCTTCCAGATTGTTTGAAAGTCAAATATTATGCTCGAGGCCAGTTGAGTGAATCTGAGCCACTGCTGAAGTCCAAGTACAATTACTACTTCTGAGTCAATGCTTCTTATCAAAATGAATAACAACAGTGAGTGCATGGATTTCTTGGCTGCACAGCCGGAGAATATCATTCTGATGCATTATAACCACACTGGGAAGCTGGAGAACAGACCTTTGCCCAGTGAAGGCTTGGGTGCAATCAGAATTGTCTTCATGGTAATCAGTTGCTTCATTGTCATAGAGAACCTGTTGGTATTCATGGCTATCGTGAACAACACTCGCTTCCGGAGCTGGGTTTACTACTGCATTGCCAACATCACCCTCTGCGACCTGCTGACTGGAATTGTCTACATTGTGAACATATGCCTGTCGGGTGAAAGGACCTTTCAAATCACTCCCACCCTCTGGTTTATTAGGGAGGGGGTCTTGTTCTTTGCCTTGGCTGCCTCAACATTCAGTCTGCTCATCACAGCAGTGGAGAGATACGCGACTATGGTCAGACCCCTACCTTATGCCTCAGCACGTAAGACCTATCGCGTGTATGCTCTTATTGGATTGTGCTGGCTGGTGGCTTCCCTCATAGGCCTCTTGCCGTTGCTGGGCTGGAACTGCATTTGCAACTTTGATGAGTGTTCTACTTTGCTACCTCTGTACTCCAAGAGCTACATCCTCTTCTGTGTGGTCATGTTCAGCATCATCATCGTTGGGATAGTGGCACTCTACAGTGGCATCTATCACCTTGTCAGGAACAGTGCCAAGTCTGTTTCCAACAGCAAAAGCAGGCAAAAGTCCGTGAGGCTGCTCAAGACTGTTTTCATGATCGTTGCTGCCTTTGTGATTTGCTGGAGCCCCCTCTTTGTGCTTCTCCTGCTGGATATCTTCTGTGACTCGCCATCTTGCTCCAAGCTGCACAGTATGGAATGGACCATCGCCCTGGCTGTGATCAACTCGGCCATCAATCCAGTCATTTACTCCTTTGGAAGTAAGGAAGTGAGGCGGGCCATCATCAAACTCCTCTGCTGCTGCTTGATCAAAGCAGGAGCTCCCTTGCCATTCCTGAGCAGAAGCGAGTCTACTCTCGGAGCTTCCACTGACAGCTCCTACAGGCTGAGGGAGAGCTTCCGAAATTCAAAACTGCTCAGCCCAAAGAAGACTCTGCCCAAGTCAGGACAACAATAAAACGTGGCTCAGGGGTTAAGAGCAGGTGGGAGAGTCCTGAGAGCTGTTCCAACTCCTCCTGCATGTACCAAAAACATTATTTTTGCATTAAAATTAGGATTCCTTCTGGTGACATTACAGCAGCCAGATTGAATGAAGGCAATGCTCAGCCTTGTAACAATAATATCGGTCTGGGTCACCTCTGAGCGTTCAAACTCTAATCCAGTAACGTGGATGCATATTCCAGGCTGATACTTCATCACAGTACTGCAGAGGGCACTGCACTGTCAGTAATGCCACCTTACTATGATGTGGAGGTGCTAGTATTGTACTGAGGTGGACAAAATCAAATATCACTTGACACCGGGTTATAATCCAACAGGTTTATTTGAAAACACAAGCTTTCGGAGCCTTGTTCCTTCTTCAGCTGCAAGTGAGAGAGGATATATAATTCTGGGATTTGTGTATTAATCAGTATTAACAGCCATCTAGGTTTGTTCAATACATTTGCATCAGTTATATGACCCTTTGATCTTTTACTTATGAATTCTGTGCCTGATATATCCTCTCTCACTAGCACCTGCAAATCTCTGCAAGCTTGTGTTTTCAAATAAACCTGTTGGAGTATAACCCGGTATTGTGCAATCTCACTATGAGACATCAAGGCTCAGTAGGATGTAAAGGAATCCATTGAAGTTTAATCTAATGGTGCTCTTATGTACCATCTTGGAATGTTTTACTAATGTCACTGTTTTTGGACAATCCCAATGAAGAAGGGCATGATAATTCTCCTGGAATCCTGACCACCATTAATTGGTCATGACTTTTTGAGTAATCTTGCTTTGCCTAAACCAGTTGCTATATTTGCCAACATAACAACAGTGAATATAGAACATAGAACAATACAGCGCAGAACAGGCCCTTCAGCCCTCGATGTTGCGCCGACCTGTGAACTATTCTCAGCTCGTCCCCCTACACTATCCCAAAATCATCCATGTGCTTATTGAAGGATTGTTTAAATCTCCCTAATGTGGCTGAGTTGACTACATTAGCAGGTAGGGCATTCCACGCCCTTACCACTCTCTGCATAAAGAACCTATACAAAGGAAAATAATTAATTGGTTGAAGACAGTGCTTTTTAATTGCATTAAAAAAAAATTATTCTTACCTCAGAAAGTTGTTAAAAATTCAATTCACTCTCATCCCAAGTAGATTCTTCAACTGCTGCTTTGCATTTCTCAAAGTTCAACTGATAGGAATCATGCTTCTAGTTTTATCTGATAGTTCAGAGCTTGGGTAGATTGTTAACTAACTTTGTTTTTATAAACCAGTATAAACCCACATTATGAGTCTTGCTCAACTGGAACATTACACTGGCTGGCTCCAGGATATAGGTTTCAAAATAAAACTATATAAGTGCTTGAGATGAACACCAGTGAGCTGTTGCACTATTGCCTGATCAGCAACTACTTCTCCAGGTACAAAACATATATATCTAAAAGCAAAGTCTTTATGCTTGGAGAATGAGAGATAGACAATTGTAGATGCATCCATAGTAACATCAAACCAGAGGAGACCATTTCGAGGTGGCATGATGGCTCAGTGGTTGACACAGTACCAGGGACCTGGGTTCAATTCCACCCTTGGGTGACTGAGTGGAGTTTTTATACATTTCCCCAGTATCTGCATGTGTTTGCTTCAGTTTCCTTCTACAAACCAAAGATGTGCAGGCTAGCTGGATTGGCCATGCTAAATTGCCCCATTGTGTCCAGGGATGTGCAGGTTAGGTGGAATAGTCATGGGGGAATGCAGGGTTACAGAGACAGGGCAAGGGGTGGGTTTTAGTGGGATACCTTTTGGAGAGTTAGTGTGGACTTGATGGGTTGAATGGCCTGCTTCCATACAGTAGAGATTCTATAATTCAGCCCTCAGACCTGTTCTGCTAGTCAATTAGGTCACAGCAGATCTGCACCTTAGTTCCAATTACCTATCCATGGTCATGGGTTCCCAATACAAGAACCCAATGAGGATCTGTCAAGCTGAGTCCTGCCAATAGCATTTAACCTTTTCATCAGGGCTAATATTCTAGGTGGGTGGTGCACTTTTGTTCTTGTCTCTCGACATTCTTTACACAAGTTGCACCCAATAATTAGGCAGAAATATTTGAGGAACACTTTTACAAAGATAGTGGACAAATAGGTGAAGCAGAGTAAACATGTTAGGTAATGGGGAAGAGTATAGGAGTAGAGCTAAATAGATAGGTCTTTCAAAGGACCAGATATGAAGGGCTGAATAGCCTTCTTTGGAGCTGTAAGGTTATGAGATTCTAAGGGCTGCCCCTTCACCACAGTATCTCATATTTTTGTTTGCTCAGTTAACAAACTCCACCCTTTTAACTAATGGGTTGCTCGGACAGTTGGAGCACTGTATCTCCTGAAACAGGAGATCTCGCCACAAAATGATATCGGTGAAACACTGGGAAGGGCAGGTGAGCCCATATGAAATACAAAATGTGCACAGATTCTCAGTCATCTGAGACCACCAAATGCTCTGCTGGTGACCTAGCAAACCCATTCAACAGCATAATGGCTCAACCCATTAGTGCATTTTAGGGAAAACTAGATATGAACCACATGAGGGAAAGGAAATGCTTGTATATACAATGAAGAGAGTTAGAGACTGATATGAAGCTTCAGGACCAGCATTCATCAGTTGGGCTGTTACCCTGCTGCAACTTGTATCTAATTCTACGATAGTTATTTGTTAACCTATGCTGAACCAGACACTGTTCAACACTCTGGAAATGGACTGAATCTTTATAAATTAGAAGGATACTAAAATTATTAATAAAACATATATTACTTAGCAGTGAAAAATGTGGATATGATTCACCACAGCTACTAAAGGTGAATCATTGATGAAGGCTTCCCTGTCTTTAGTTGTTCATATTCTTGAACGACAATACTTTGATATCCAGCTAAATAAACACAGACGCATTTTAGATCCAGTTGTTTTATTCCTTGCATTATGGATGAATTCAATGTTTGATGAATGCCACAAGGTTAAAGTTCTGGAACACCAAACCTAAAGATGCTAGGAATAACATTCATCAGTGCACTGCAGTGAAAGGAGATTACCTCTCATCTTCTCAAGCTCGGGATGGACAATAAAATGCTTAATTTGCCAATGGCATCCTGTGAACTAATCTTTTTAAAAATTGTAACATTTTTTGACATTTGCAAAGTGACCAGTCGCCTGAGAGCCTGCAACATTATTTTAACAAACAAATTGTTTTGGCTGCTTTACCATGTCTGTATTACAAGGAAGGGTTAGCTGTTATTTTGCAATAGAATATAACTCTGTGTGCAAAAGCAAAGCTTTCTTTAATGTCAAGGTTCTTCCTGAAGTGCAGAAGCGGGACTATCTCTTGAAATATTAAGAGGGTGTGTTGATTTATTTAATAGCCCAAGCTGAAGTAATGGTGGAGCGCACCACAGTATTAATGGAAGATGTCAAAGCATTAATGGAGCATGTCAAGATATGAGCAAGAGTGAACCAAAGCATCACTGGACTACGCTGCCTGTGCAGAATGAATTGACTGTACAATACAACAACCATAACATTTGCATTTACTGTTTCGAACTTAAATAAAAAATTGTTAATTAGGTTTTCAAACTGTGAAGAAATAAGTTTGGATGTAATTGTTGTCGACAATTGAATCTCGTCCTGTGTGAGTTATCAATCTTCCACTGCAGATAAAACAAATGTATTTTGTATAATTTGAAAGATGAATTAGCATTCACTGTGATCTGACTGCATATTCAAATTCTGTGGATAGGGAAGTTAGGCATGGCTAAACGTGCACAGAGCAATTAAGGTGGCAATGAGTTTTAAGTCTCAGGGTGCGTTTATGGACCTGTGAGGACAAGTGTTCCTGACACTTCTTCACTCACCTATGGGCTGTTCAGCAGAGGCCTGACTCATCAGCAACTCAATGGAAATCAGACTCTAGGTTAATCTCCAGGAGTCTTCTATATTATTTCTTCTTATATTTATTTGGGTGTAAAGAGAGTATATAGACTTGGGAGAAAGTGGTTTTTGATTGAGAGTCAAAGCATCTAATTAATGAACCATTAATTATTTCACTGGGCGATGACCCTTGGGGGTGAGCTAATCAATGGTGGGAGCATGTTAGAGTGTAAGAGTAGGGAGAGGATTTGGTATCAGAATATTATTTCTGAAACCATGGTTGGCCACCCTACGTTGTGGGCTCCTTAGGCCTTGGCACTCAAGAGTAAGGATCTGCCTGAATGTCGAGGTCTGGAGACAAAGGAACAGCAAGAGTCCCTTGTGCTAGTTCTCACACAAATCAATGAGATCATGTATCCTTAACGCCACATACCTGCCTTTTCCCATTATCTCTTCAGTTAGCAAAAATTTCAGATTGAAGTTAATAATTGATTCTATTATCAATTAACATTTGCAGAGGAGTTTTACACTACTGGTTATTTCTACCTTTCCTATCTACTAACCTTTGTGTAGACTTGTTTCCTTGCTTCATTACCAAAAGTCTAATTTATAAAACTATGCCCCAACTCCTAAACTAAGCTACACCAACCAGTGAAAACAGTTCTCCAATTTCCTTCCTAGTTTGTCTAAATATGGTGAAACCATCAACAAACTCATACCTTAAATCTTCTAAATCCCAGAAATGAAATCTTGATTTTAGTTCAGGCATTATTCTGGAAAAACTACCATGCTTTCTCTTCAAAGTTAATATATCCTTCTTGAAGTTTTATGCTCCAGCTAATTAGACTTCTAACTGAAACAAAAACTGTTTCAGATACTAAATCTATAGCTGAAATGTGGCTCCTAGTCCCTTGTTCTAATCTTCTAGATATAGATTCCTTCAGCCAGGGTTCCTTCAGCTTTTTGAAACTTTTCTATTTGTAAGATTTTAATGATACATGTACCTGGTCCCTCAAACTTCCAGTGCTTCTAGCTTTTAACCAATGACTATTTTCCATAAAATTCCATTATGAAGAAACCAACTTCCTTCCCTCCTGGCTTAGTACAAGAGTTTATGAATGAAACAAAAGGTGCTTAATGGCATCTTCTTGTTCAATGCAATTCTGAAATAATCAGCAGGAGGCTGAATATCAGTGCTGGAGTTATGAGTGGCTCAGAGGGTTTTTTCCTGCTCCTTGTCTTCACTAGAATCATAGAGAACTGTAGGATCAAAATCTGTCAATTCCATTGTTCCACCCTTTCACCATAATTCGCAAATTATCTGTCTTCAGGCACTTATCCAATTCTCTTGCGAAAGCTGCAAGTAAATTTGCCTCAAATCAACACTCTCACTTGCTGTATTTCAGGTCCTCATCACCACTGGCTGCAAATGTTATCCTGAGACCATGGCAGGTGCTACACAAATGTAGGCTCTGTGCAAAATAACTCCATAGAAGCTGATATCCCATCAAGTCACTTTTTATTTACACGGGGAGAGCCCTTGACACTGATTCAGCTTCCTCAGAGCCAGCTCTCAGAGTGAACAGAACCTCTGACATTCTTGTTTACATCTGTCAACCAGGGCTCCCTGATTAGAACAGATTAACAGCCCCAAACAGAGAACTCAGATTCTATGAGATCCACCTGGCTGACCTCATTACATTAACTATACATTTTTCCTTTATCCATGTCTAGTAGGCTATTGTTAGGCCCGACTCCAGTTCCTGCTGAACTGAGCCAGTACTTCACAACTCACTGATATCAGCTCAGTAGGCACAGGAGATCAGGGCCTGTTTTCGAAAACCCCTGGCCACGTAGACCAGGCCCAATCCCAGGATCGACAGCTGAAGACATGTTTCCAATCTACGGCTGCCTACATCTGGCTAGCTGTATCCCTGCTGGTTACACAGGAACACAAACATTTTTAGGTTGTTACATGAAAACCTGAACCAGAGCCCACCCTCCTGCCACTGGTGTCCCAACATGCTCATAGTTGCTCTACTGCTTGCAATCTTAGCATCTGATCTGAGTCTTTAGCACCACCTCTTCCCCCACCCTCCCCCCACTGCGTCCTTTTGACTATTAAGGTTACCTCCTTCCACCTTGTCACATCTCCACCTAGTCTCTGCAGCTGAAACTTATCCAGGCTTTTCCCTCCTGATTAAACCATTGTTGTGGACTTCCCAGTTTCCAAACCCAGATAAGAGCTTGTCAAATCTCTCTGGTGGACTACATCTTAGCTTGTTTCAGATCCAAGTAGCTCAGAATCCAGAAATGTCTTGATTTCAAAATTCTCATCCTTGGCAAATCTATGAACTCACCAATCCCTGTCTCTGTAGCCTTTTACAGCTCTACATTACTCCCAAGATCCACATGTTCCTATGATTCTGTACATCCCCAATTTTAAACCTCTCCACCACTGATGAATATTCTTTTAGTTGCCTGGGCCCTCCGCTCTGAGCTTTCCATCTCTTTATCTCGCTCTCTCTCTCAAGCTTAACAGCCTCTCCTTCCCTAAAATCATCATCTTTGCCTGGGACCTATTATATGTGACAAATTACATCTCAAATTCACATTTTATTTGCTGACACTCTTCTGAAGCACTTTGGGCCATTTTGCTAAACCTGAAACACACCCAGTTTGATGACGATTGATGGAGATTATTGAGTGAGTGTTTTCTTCACAGAACCTGAACTTAGCCACTGTGAACAGGATTTCATTTAAGGCAACTGCTCTCCAAATAGCTAAGTTCTGGACCAGTCTGAAAAGAACCTTCTTTGGAGGTTGGAAGATGAATTGAAGAAACACAAAAGCAGGTAAGGGATGTTCAGTTTAAGCATGCATGAAATCAAACTCACATGCATACAATACCCAATCTCTCTTGTCATCTGCATGGGAGGGAGGTGACACCACAGAACCAGATAAAGTCAGATTGCATAGGAGGAAACAACAAGGTTGGCTTAGAGTAGCTTCATAATTCTCTTCATGTTATTGTCACAGGAATGAGTCTATTATAAAATGATGCACACCAGGAACATTTCTCTGTGTTAGCAAGGGCTCATATATAGACTACCAGATTAGCACATGCCAAGGTCCAGGACTACATTTTAAAGAACACACTAAAGCTTGGGGTAGCTGCTGCTAAGGTGCAGTGGGGAAAGACCACTATTTTTCTGTTAAAGTACCACGAGAGTCTGTTCAGTTGTCAGGGTCTCTCATTGTCTCAACATGGATATAGAATAAATAAATAAATAGTTCCCTGCATTATGTAGAAAATGCCTGTTTCCACAACTGCACAGAAGCTCTGAGAAATGTCAAAGTGCCAATGTTTGACATTTTTTCTGCAAAGCTGATTTAGAACTTTTGTGTGTACTTACAGATGATTTGTGAATGAAGTGTATTTGAAATAACTTTTCACAAAACCAGAATGAAGATGAGCTGTGGGGGTGGAGTTTGATATCCTTTCCGGAATATAGACCTGACTCTCACCTGGATACAGAATTGAATTTGTCTATACCTTTTAAAACCAAAAATGTAAAAATAATACTTAGTCCCTGCTAAGCGCTGGACGACAACGACAAGCAGCTAATGACTTCAGCCCCTGTGACTCATACAATGGGAAGATATTACTCTTCAAGCGTGCTGTCCTTGTCAGAGTTCTCAGTAACATAGCTGGCATGTGCCTGCAACTGTGTGGTAATCCCTGGCAATGTGATTTTTCACTTTTATTTAATTATTAAATCACGATGCCAGGAACCCCCACAATCACAGCAAGACAGGAGTTGGCTGGCATTCAACATTCAGCACAGAAAGAGTCCTAGCATTTTCAAGTGATGACAATCAGACTTCCTTGTATAGAACAATCTGTAAAATACAAAGGGCAGAGAGTGAGAGAGATTAATGTGATTCATTGCAGAAGCAGCTTTATATAAATATGGAACAAGGGTAGGCCATTCAGCCCTTCAAAACTGCTCTGCCACTCAACTAACTGTGACTGGTTGGATTTTAACCTCAACTCTGTACTCCTGATCATCTTTTATTCCCTTGATCATCAAGCCACTTCTGCCTTAAAAATACTGAAAGATTCTGTACCCACTGCCTTTTGAGGAAGGGAATTCCAAATGATTCTCTGCCTTCCACAGTTCTTCCTTCATTGTTTTAAATGGATGCCCATTTATTTTTAGTTCTAGATTCTCCCACAAGAGTAACCATCTCTTTGACATCCACCCAGTCAAGTCCCCTCAGGATTCTATATTGCTTTGAACAAAAGCAGAACAGTCCACTGTGCCTGTTTGGATACTGTATTTACTCAAATGAACCTCATCAGCCTCTACTGAAAAAGTTCCGCTTTAATTCTATTGATAATTCATTTGTGTTTTTGTTAACCAATTGCCCCTGTTCTATCTTATTTTTGCCTTTTATACATTTTGTTATAACCTTTGCTCCCTGTATCTTTGCCCTGATGATGGGCCTGTGAACTCACCCAATGACCTTGACTATATAGCCAGGCTATTTGACCACGTAGGAGTGATTTTCAGCTAAGTTTTAAAAAAAGTTTGGCCTTTCCCAAATGCATTATAGATACTTCCCAGCAGGAAGCACCAAACGGCAAACAGGAGCAGCACCCTTGGACTCATTTTCACTCACCCACACTAGCTGCTAGCTACTGTCCCTGATATACGTAAATGCAGAGGCCAAGGATCAAAACTTGGTACCCTCCTGACTGACACTGGCAATGCGTTTACATTTTTATCCTTCATATCTCTGTAACCTCCTCCACTCAGACAACCCTCTAGGAGATCTGCACTCTACCCACCCCATCTGCCACATCCATGTTGGATCACAGTATGTGGAGTTTGCACGATCCCCCTGTAGCAGTGTGGGTTTCTGCTGGGTACTCCAGTTTCTACCTGCAGTCCAAAGATATGCTGGCTGGGGGATTAGACATGGTTAATCCAGGATTACAGGGATTGGGGCTGGGGCTGGGTGGGATGCTCTTTGCAGGGTCAGTGCAGACTTGACGGGCTAAATGGCCTCTTTCAGTAGGGATTCTGTGAATCTGGACTACTAATGACAGCAGTGCTTTCCACTGATTGGGCCCTGGGCTGTGCCATTCCCTTCTTAAACCCCTCCACCTTACTCGCTACTTAAAATCAATTTTTGTTGCATGTCCAAACGTTTCCTCAGTAGGCTCAGTGGCATCTTATAAGTGGATAAAATAAAGACATGATAGTCCTAGAGAAACACACTCACATTAAAAAAAAGTTGATGGGTGGTGAGTTTAAGCTGAGAGTCACCATACCACACAAGAGTCAAGAGTGTGGTGCTGGAAAAACGCAGCCAGCCAGGCAGCAGCCAAGGCGCAGGAGAGGTGAGGCCCCGGGCAAAATCCCTCAGCAAGAATCATGATGTGGAGGTGCCGGTGTTGGATTGGGGTGGACAAAGTTAAAAATCACACAACACCAGGTTATAGTCCAACAGGTTTATTTGGAAGCAGCAGATTTCATCAGGTGGTCATCCTGATGAAGGGTTTTTGCCTGAAACATCGAGTCTCCTTCTCCTCAGATGCTGGCTGACCTGCTATGCTTTTCCAGCACCACACTCTCGGCTCTAATCTCCAGCATCTGCAGTCCTCACTTACATCAAACAAAAATCCACAGCTAGTGTAAGAATTGAACCCATGCAGTCAGTATCAATCTGCAACGCCAATCAGCTGCCCAACCCACTGTTGCTGTTACCTTTTATATTGGATAGCACTCCTGAGAATGTTAAAAGTCACATAACACCAGGTTATACTCCAACAAGTTTGGTTGGAAGCACTAGCTTTCAGAGCACTGCTCCAACAACAGGCGGTTGTTGATACAACCACCTGATGTTGGAGCAGTGCTCTGAAAGCTAGTGCTTCCAAATAAACCTGTTGGACTATAACCTGGTGTTGTGTGATTTTTAATTTTGTACACCCCAGTCCAACACCGACACCTCCTAATCATGAATCCTGAGAATAGTCTCACAAGTGTTGAAAGTGTGAAATCCAAAATCCCACCTTCCTCTAAACTGTCTGCAAACCAAGACAATTTACTCCTGGGAGATCTGGGTGCCTCTCCAAGAGCAGAGCTGAAAATATGTTGCTGGAACAGCGCAGCAGGTCAGGCAGCATCCAGGGAACAAGAGAATCGACGTTTCGGGCATAAGCCCTTCTTCAACGCTGTTCCAGCAACACATTTTCAGCTCTGATCTTCCGCATCTGCAGACCTCACTTTCTCCTCTCCAAGAGCAGAGCAAATGCAGCTACAAGGGAGTCCATTCTCAGGATGATCCCAGAGAAAATAAAATCTGAGAGTTGGACATACAACTCCACTGAAGGTGCTGTGAGATTTGCCCTGCCCCACCCTGACTAGCCCTCCCTACTTGCCTGGTCCACCAGCTAGCAGTCTAAAACTATGGCAGAATCTGAAATCTGGCACAATCTGGGTTCTGATGTGGATTTGACTTTGGACCCATGCTTTGTAAAAGCATGAAACTCAAGTCAGGCAGCACCCGCTGATAGAGAAAGACAGAGATAATATTGAAATGACGCTTTTCTCTCCACAGATGCTGCCAGGTTTGTTGAACATTACCAGAATTTTCACTTCTCAGTGAAAGGACCCTCACCAACATTTACAGATGCACCAGAGAAAGAATTTTGCCTGGTACATAACAGCCTGGCACGGTAAGTGCTCTGTCCAGGACCATAAGAAACTACAGAAGGGTGCATGCACAGCCCAGACCATCACGGAAGTCAATGTCCCATCCATGGACTCTATTTACAGTCCCACTGCTGCAGAAAAAGGCTGCCAACATCAAAGACCCTCCCACTCAGATAACACTCTCTTCCAACCTCTTCTATCAGGCAGGAGATACAGAAGCTTGAACACATGCAATGACAGGTTGAAGAACAGCTTCTTCCCTGGTGTTATTAGACTGATGAATAGACTTCTCTAACTTCAGATAATTGCTGACCTTGCATTGTGAATCGCCTGTGTAGCCATAACCCTGCATGCCTTGCTCTACGCACCCTTTGACCTGTGTATCCTGGTTAGCTATGATCTGCCTATACTACCTGTAAAACAAAGCTTTTCACTCAATTTAGGTACATGTGAATACAATAAATCAACCATTAACTTTTTCAGCATCTGCAATAATGGCTTTTGTGCAGATAATTTTAGATCAACATGTGATACACTGCTAAGACCTGATCTCAAGATTTCTGGCCTTGGGGTGCAGGGGAGGTTCATGAGGTTGATTCCGGAGTTGAGACGGTTGGCTTATGAGGAGAGACCGAGTAGACTGGGACTATACTCTTTGGAATTTAGAAGAATGGGGGTGGGGGCGCTGATCTTACAGAAACATATAAAATTATAAATGGAATAGATAAGATCGAAGCAGGAAGGTTGTTTCCACTGGCAGGTGAGACTAGAACTAGGGAGCACATCCTCAAAGTAATGGGGAATGGAATTACAACTGAGTTGAGGAGCAAATTCTTCACCCAAAGGGTTGTGCATCTGTGGAATTTCCCTGCCCAGTGAAGCAGTTGAGGCTACCTCATTGAAGGTTTAAGGCAAAGATACATAGATTTTAATAGTAAAGGAATTAAAGATTATGGTGAGTCCATGAAAAGATCAACTATGTAAGAAGAAATCACTGCAGATGCTGGAATCTGTACTGAAAACAACCAATGCTGGAAATCACAGCAGGCCAGACAGTATCCATGGAGAGAGCAAGTTAATATTTCAAGTGGAGATGATTCTTCATCAGAGCAGCCAAGATCTGACTGAAAGGCAGAGCAGATTTGATGGGTCAGATAGTCTACTCCTGCTCCTATTTCCTATGTTGTAACGTTTTCTTTACCTGGCTAAGCTAATTTGGAGATTCCCGTGCAGAAAGACTATGTGTATCCATAGGGAATATTTGCAGGAATTGCACAAGTACATTTTGAGATTAGTTGTTACACAACACATTTCCAGCATCCACTTTGCTGCCATTTCTCTTCAGTTCTGACAACTGCTGTACACCACATTTTGGTCAGGCTTTCCCTCCATAGTTCTATAACATTGCTCAGAGGGGAGCACACACAGTCAGAAAATCTCATCTACGAGACTTCAGCATATAATAAACTAGGCCTACGCCTGTTGTATATGACCGTTGATCCTAAAAGGATTAACCAAGACACAAACATACCTCTGTCCACCAGGTTATCACTGACAGCCTCTCACAGGAGCTAGTTAATCTGCTAGTCTTACCTTGACAGTTAACATCCATGTAACATGGGTATTTCCTAAGAAATACAAGTCTTCTATCAGTCCTTAAAAGGTGAAACTCTGTTAAAGGCAAGGTACAATACAACAGTACACTGGCTGCAGGCATCCCTGACAGTATTCTGTATTCAGTATTCTGATGCAATACTGAACTGAGAGTGCTGCAGAGGTGCAGTCACTCAGTGAGATGCTTAAGCCAAGGCCTTGCCTGGTGTTCTTAAGGGAGTGGCTAAAGAATCTAAGCCATGCGCAAAATTTTCTCCAGAATCCTTTTGTTTTCTTAATTCTTTGATGGGCTGTGGGGATCATTGGCAAGACCTAGCGGCCATTGAAATTCGCTCAACTCGAGGAAACTGCAGAGGGCAGTTACGAGTCAACCACGTTGGTGTAGGATTGGAGTCACATGAAGGTGATACCAGAAAGGATGGCAGATTTCGGTCCCAAAAGGGATAGCAGTGAACCAGCTGGTTCTACATTGATGATGTCACTGCAAAAAAAAATCACATAATGGCAGCAGATAGAATTTAAATTCAATTAATAAAATCAGGAATCGAAAGCCAGTCTTGGTAATGGTGATCATGAAGTTATCAATTGTTGTAAAAACGTATTTGGGTTTTTAAAGGAGGAAAATTGTTAGCTAGAGCCAGAATAGCATGGGACTCAAGATCTATAGTGGTGTTTTTGACTTGTACTGTGCTCTGAAACAGCCAGCAAGCCACAAGTTTCATAAGACACAGCAGCAGAAGTTCAGTCCATTGTCCAAGGGTGATTGGGGATGGAAAATAAATACCAATTTAGCCAGTGACTCCTACATCTGTAAGAATAAAAGTTATTACATCTGTTTCATAGTAGTAGTTACTGCTCTTTATTTCCTGATTTATCAAGTGTATTTAAATTCCACACAGTGGTAATTGAAGTCAGAGCTTTAGTCCAGGCCTCTGGATTATCAATCCAATTACATGGCTACTAGCCTCCATTCCCGGTCACCAATATCTATCCTTCAATCAACGCCACCAAAAACAAAATGACTTGAGTGTTGTCACTTTGCTCTTGTAGCAGATTACTGTGAAAAAAATTGGCTGCACATCCTAAACTATTAGTGTCTCCCCTTCACAATGTAAACTATTTGGGATATTCTGAAAGGAGCTATAGAAATGCAAGTCTTTCTAATTTTCAAACACGTGCAAGGGATGTATTGGCACAGAACTCAAACTCTGAGCCAGAGCTACTCTAGTGTTCTCTCCTCAAATTCTACACATAGATGGTGGCACAGAAGAGAACAACCTATGGTTAGGATAGAAAGAGTGTATATAAGAACTGCCCTTGCATATCTAAAAAGGTGCCTCACTCCTCAATTGCAGTTCCCAGGAAGTCAGATCTTCCCTTAATTTGCTCTTCTGCAAAGATGGGCAATATTTCTCTCATTGAATACTCAGTGAAAACTTTGCCAGGAGTGCAGAGAGCTTCTTATGTCAACATTTTTTGTCGCACTGAACTACCCCAATTTCACTGGGTGAAACTGTACACCTTCCTGTCCTCCCAGTCTGTTCGTCCAAAGGGGTATCTCACATGGAGGGGGAAGGTACTACATTTTGATTCAGATAAAACTAAATCTCAAAAAAAGAACAGAAATGGCTCTAATGGCAACAAGCCATAGTGTTTGAAATTGGAGAGTTTTTATTGCAGGGGTGGGACAGGGCGGGAAGATAGTTCAATGATACTTGTTGTAATCTGACAGTGGTGAGCTGCTAGTTTGGGCACATTTGTTGTAGTTTGGTCTAGACCAGTTTCCCAAGCATTGCAGAATCAGCTCCAATTATTTGTTCAAAATGAAGGCTTTTTCAAAAGACTTAGAAAAACAACTCAAGAAACAAAAGTTTCATTTTCCTTTCTACCCCACCCAAAGATGTCAGCTGACTGCTTAGTTGATTATTCTCTAAAAGCTTACCCAAGTGATCATTATATATCGACAGTGGAAGGAATCACATTATGGCTGTTCCCCCTTATTTATACTTTAAGACAAAGAGGGGCAAGAATCAAATCAAACAGTCTCGTTCCTCACCCTGGGGTCCTGAGGCCGATTGTCAAGTCACTCTCAAAATACACTACTAGACTAATAACCTCAGCACAAACCTTCAGTAACAATTAGAGGGGAGATTCTGGATGTGGTTGGGGGTTTGAAATAATGCCCAGAGCTTAATATCTATGATGTTTAACTTAACAAACCTCAGTTTATTGCGAGGCCTGATTCAACAGCACCGCAACAGGCAAATAGGACTGTAGTTGCACAAAATCAAGATGAAGAGTTTTATTATCAGAGTAAGGAGAGAAAAAAAGACTTGCATTTTGGATGGCATTTTCACAACCTCTGGAAGTGAAGGAATTTTACAGCAATGAAGTATTTTTGAAATATATAGTTATTGTTGTAATATAACAGACCAAGGCACCCTAAAGTGCTTTACAGCCAATGGAGCACATTGAAAGTGTAGTCACTCTTAGAAATTTCCAACTCTCCTATAACGGCACTTTCCAAATCTGTTAGAAGGAGTAGGGCGGGCAGACAGTTGGGGACATTACTATCTTCCTCTCCAAAGCATGCACATGCTAGATTGACACTTCTAATTGCACTTCCTTCATTGTTGCTAGATCAAAATCCTGGAATTCCCTTCTGATGTTGGCATATCTGCATCACACATGCTGCATGGATTCAAGAAAATAGCTCATCACTGCCCTCTAGGGCAATTAGGGATAGGAAATAAACGTTGGTCATATAGTAATAGAGCACAGAAACAGACCCTTTGGTCCAACTCCTCCATGCCGACCAGATATCCCAACCCAATCTAGTCCAACCTTCCAGCATCAGGCCTATATCCCTCCAAACCTTTCCTATTCATAGACCTATCCAGATGCCTTTTACAATGTTGCAATTGTCCAGCCTCAACCACTTCCTCTGGCAGCTCATTCCATACACGCACCACCCTCTGCAAGAAAACATTTCTCCTTAGGTTCACGTGGAATAAAAACGTTAGAATTGTAATCGCCAATTTAAGCACAGCAAACTCCCACTAGTCAAATAATCTCAAACAGGCCATTGTTATCACAGTCATCCACCCACTCAGTTCTCACTGAAGTGCGTGGGGGGGGGGGAGGGGGGGGGGGTTCACATCAATTTTCAAACCTTGAAATGGTGTCACAGTTGGGAAATGTTTGGGAAGCACTGTATTAGTCATTTTAAAATTGCATGGTGTGTGAGAGACTTAATTTTAGATTAATTGATTGAACTTTTTTTTAAACAAACCTGAAACATACTTTTTTTGACTTTTCTCTCTTCCCATTATATTAGAGGATGGTGAGATGTTTATTGACCTTTTTAATCATTCCTCCCAAGCATGCTATACACTGACTAATAAATTCTGGATTAGTGGTGCTGGAAGAGCACAGCAGTTCAGACAGCATCCGAGGAGCAGTAAAATCGACGTTTTGGGCAAAAGCCCTTCATCAGGAATAAAGGCAGAGAGCCTGAAGTGTGGACTGACGAATAAAGACCACCCTGGGAATGATTAGAAGTGGGATTTGTGTGTTTCTTAAACCTTTTCAAGGGATGTGGGTGCCGCTGGCTAGTCAAGCATCTATTGTCCATCCCTAGTTGCCTGGAGGACAGGTGTCAACCACATGCTGTATGTCTGGATTTACATATAAGCCAAAACAGGTAAATATGGCAGATTTCCTTCCCTAAAGGACATTAGTGAGCCAATGACAAAATATCAAGTAATAATTAAATATGTGAAGGGCTGGCAAGATGTCATCTTCTAATCTGTATTGCAATGGAGTTACCTTCAAATGTTCAAATAAAGTTTGACTGAATCACTGTCCAAAATGTTAAATTTATGGTGCGTGCTATATTGCTGATTTCTAAGTGTTGCTAGGTGACTGAGGATTAGTGGCTCAAGCTGATATATTTGTCCATAGCTCGCTTTGTGGAAAAAAAGAAACAAGCAGGACGAGCAGTGATAGTACTGTACTGGGTGCCCGTCGGTTTATATGTAATTTGCCAAATATACTGCAAGAAATAGTTTGAATTCCTGTACCATGAGACTTGCATCGATATAATCTTGCTGTCATTTGGGCTATGCAAAGAGCAGGGAGTGATCTCTCCCCAATGTCCTGGCTAATATTTAAAATTTAATCAACATAACTGGGAAAAACAAACAAACAGTGATTAACTGATGACTTTAATGGAGTCTGTGCAAGGATTTGTGTGCAAATTGGATACAGCTTTTTCTACATTACAACAGTCATTACACTTCAAAAAGAACATAAGTGTCCGCCAAGCCCTTTGAGGGGTCCTAAGACGTTTGAGGAATCAAAAAATCTTTTTGTCAAAATTAAACAAGCTCTCCAAAGATGGGAGGCACTTCAAGTCTCATGGTTGGGTCGGATAGCGTTTATTAAGATGAATATTCTCCCTCGTTTGCTATACTCTATACGGATGCTCCCCCTGATTTTCAATAAACAAACACTCAGGAGACCGACGGTTGGTTCAGCTCCTTTATCTGGGACCGTAAACGGCCGCTCATTAAATTAGAGCTGAAAATGTGTTGCTGGAAAAGCGCAGCAGGTCAGGCAGCATCCAAGGAGCAGAAGAATCGACGTTTCGGGCATGAGCCCTTCTTCAGGAATGAGGCAAGTGTGTCCAGCAGGCTAAGATAAAAGGTAGGGAGGAGGGACTTGGGGGAGGGGCGTTGGAAATACGATTAGGTGGAAGGAGGTCAAGGTGAGGGTGATAGGCCGGAGTGGGGGTGGGAGCGGAGAGGTCAGGAAGAAGATTGCAGGTTAGGAAGGCGGTGCTGAGTTTGAGGGATTTGACTGAGACAAGGTGGGGGGAGGGGAAGTGAGGAAACTGGAGAAATCTGAGTTCATCCCTTGTGGTTGGAGGGTTCCTAGGCGGAAGAGGAGGCATTCTTCCTCCAACTGTCGTGTTGCTATGGTCTGGCGATGCAGGAGTCCAAGAACCTGCATGTCCTTGGTGGAGTGGGAGGGGGAGTTGAAATGTTGAGCCACGGGATGGTTGGGTTGGTTGGTCAGGGTGTCCCAGAGGTGTTCTCTGAAATGTTCCGCAAGTAGGTAGCCTGTCTCCCCAATATAGAGGAGGCCACATTGGGTGCAGCGGATGCAATAGATGATGTGTGTGGAGGTGCAGGTGAATTTGTGGCGGATATGGAAGGATCCCTTGGGGCCTTGGAGGGAAATAAGGGGGGAGGTGTGGGCGCAAGTTTTGCATTTCTTGCGGTTGCAGGGGAAGATGCCGGGAGTGGAGGTTGGGTTGGTGGGGTTGTGGACCTGACGAGGGAGTCACGGAGGGAGTGGTCTTTTCGGAACGCTGATAGGGGAGGGGAGGGAAATATATCCCTGGTGGTGGGGTCCGTTTGGAGGTGGCGGAAATGACGGCGGATGATACACTGTATATGGAGGTTGGTGGGGTGGTAGGTGAGGACCAGTGGGGTTCTGTCCTGGAGGCGGTTGGAGGGGCGGGGCTCAAGGGCGGAGATGCGGGAAGTGGAGGAGATGCAGATCTCCTCCACTTCCTGCTCCTCCCACCTTGAGACCGCATCTCCTCCACTTCCCGCTCCTCCCCCCTTGAGCCCCGCCCCTCCAACCGCCACCAGGACAGAACCCCACTGGTCCTCACCTACCACACAACCAACCTCCATATACAGCGTATCATCTGCCGTCATTTCTGCCACCTCCAAACGGACCCCACCACCAGGGATATATTTCCCTCCCCTCCCCTATCAGCATTCCGAAAAGACCTCTACCTCCATGACTCCTTCGTCAGGTCCACACCCCCCACCAACCCAACCTCCACTCCCGGCACCTTCCCCTGCAACCGCAAGAAATGCAAAACTTGCGCCCACACCTCCCCCCCTTACTTCCCTCCAAGGCCCCAAGGGATCCTTCCATATCTGCCACAAATTCACCTGCACCTCCACACATCATTTATTGCATCCGCTGCACCTGATGTGGCCTCCTCTATACTGGGGAGACAGGCCGCCTACTTGCGGAACGTTTCAGAGAACACCTCTGGGACACCCTGACCAACCAACCCAACCACCCAGTGGCTCAACACTTCAACTCCCCCTCCCACTCCACCAAGGACATGCAGGTTCTTGGACTCCTCCATCACCAGACCATAGCAACACGACAGTTGGAGGAAGAACGCCTCATCTTCCGCCTAGGAACCCTCCAACCACAAGGG